>NW_026724318.1:0-5582 GCF_029784015.1 Lycium ferocissimum
TATTTGTATTTTTATGATTGGCATTTTGATTTTTTTGAATATTGCATTTTTTTGGTATTAGGTTTTTGGAATTGTGATCTTTTTCCCTTTATATTTCATGTTTTGTATCGGAAATATTAAATTTTTGACCCCCTTTTTCGAAGTCCCGTTTTTCCCCTTACAAATATTTTATTTGGATGATCCCCCGGTTTAAAGGTTTTTTGTCCGGTTGATTTGGGAGCGCTCCCCCCATTCGGGTACCCCGGTTGGGAATTCGGTTATTACATATTTGTATATATGTTTATTCACGGGTACGGGGGGCCCCTGTCCGTCATATGATTTTGTTATGACTCTTGGGTGTAGACATATACGTGTGGGTTATGGGTATTTTTGCTGGTAGGTTTTGATTTGTGACTTGGACGTCCCCCACTTTGATAGCCTTATCGGCTTATATGTGATATTGCGAAAAGCAAAATATGTATGTTTGTAAAATTTGGGACTTCGGGGTGACGCCCCATTTTTACGTATGTATATGTTATTTGTATCTTTTAAAGGCATTCGTATTTTTACCGATTATCGGGTGTGTACGGGTGCCCAACTCGGGCACTAGTCGCGGCCTACGGGGTTGGGTCGTGACACCCTTTCCTTGGAAAATTACATTGTATGGATAGGTGAAATTTTGGTTTATGAGTATATCTTCAAGTAGTGGCAACAACTGGTGGAGGTATTTATGGTCCCGACTCCATGTTGTTGACAATGTATAAGAGAATGTAAGAGAATATTATTTTCCCTCTTACACACTAGTCTGCAATGTATAATTACATCCTTATTGGTATTGAAAAAGAGACGAGTTTCTATCATAATATGACGCTTAGGGTTTGCAGAAGAAAATGCTTTGTATCTTCTAGAGGATATCTAGGTCACTGACAAAGGGAATTTCATCTGCTTTGTGAGGATTCCAACTATCGGCGACTCAAGTCGTGATTGTTGGCTTCCGAAAAAGAAAAAAAAGTAAGTCTCCTAACTACTACTCCCCGTCACATTTTATGTGAAACTCTTTCATTTTTTAGTTAGTTTAAAAAGGAATGACACATTTCTATATTTGATAACAATTTAATTTTAAGCTTTCTCTTTTACCCCGATGAGATGATTTAACGCCACATAAATATTAATGACCTATTTAAGTTCACAAGTTTCAAAAGTCTTTCCTTTCATTCTCAAAGTAAGCGCCCAATCAAACACCTTCACATAAATTGGAACGGAAAGAATATATATTTTCGGTTAAAAAACTATGACTTTAACAACTTTGAAGAAAATAAATTTCTACTCCTATTCAAATTGTAATAATTAGAATGATGCTTTTTCTATAAAACTTCACAACTGATATTCTAATATTTTCTTTCATTGCTATTAATACACATATAGTCACGTAGACATACTAAATAATTGAGAGAATATATAAATGAAATTAACATAGTGCTACGTTGATTTCATTTTACGTGAAGGTGTTATTTTTTGTGGGTCAAACAATAATTATTTTAGTTTAGATTATTTAGTATTTCAAATTTTATTTAGAATTTCATTTTTTAAATATATTTTGAACTATTAACTATGTTGACTTGATGTAGTTTTCATGTAGTTTTCACATTTCTAAATTTATTTTAAAATTTTTGAAGAATTTTTTTCAGTCGTATTTTGAACTCCTTCACATAAATTGTTATTGGAACAGAGGAATATTATTCTTGGATCTATTTTGTTTTCTTACTTCCATCTTCTTTGAGCAGCGTTGAGACTACTAAATACTCCTATGCATACTAGATACATGGGTAAAAGGGTACAATTAATTTTAATTAGAAAAATGTGGAGTGGGATAAGAATAGACCTTGAAGTCGAGGGGATGAGGTGAATTGTCGCCTATAGATTAAGAAAAGCAGCTGATGAAAGGGACAGTGGAATCGAACGCCACTATGTTGTGGGCATGCGCATCGACAATCTCTACTGCCTCCACTGCTCTTTTGAGCTCTTGAAAAATGTCCATATTTCGTACTTCTTCCCTTTCTAGTTTCAGGCTATAAGTTAAGACATTGGGGTTGTATAGTTCATATTTGCTTCTGCATGTTGACTGTTTCCCATGGCACGAGCTTAGTATTATCTGGATGAGCTTGAGAAACGTGCCACTAGTACACTTGTAAAACGACAAATTGCTGGTGAGTAGCTCCAAAAGATTTTGCAGATGTAGACATGAGGAAAGTCAGCAACGAACTAGCGAAGTACCGAGAATGGCGCGATGCGTTCCTGGAATTGTGGATCTACAATGTGAAGCACTACCCTTAAGATAGATGTTTATTCACGTTATATAAAGGTGACCACAAGTTAATGAGCATTGTTAAATATATATCATTATTATTATTTATTAATAATATTTAAAGAAATAAAAGAAAAAGAATACTAGTGATTCTATCGTTGCCTTTAGTTGGTTATAAAACCAACAGTTGTGTTGCTTCAGTTTTAATCTAACAGGTGCTTTGCTTTACTTTTGGCAGAAGGCTTCAGAATGAACGTACATCTCTTGTGCTAATAAAGAGTCTTCTTGTTAAAAATATATTCGGTCACTTTTTATTGTTGTTCTTTTTTATTGGGTTGAGTTCTTGTGGTAGAAAAAATCAAAGAGCACAACTTTGATATCTAGAATAGACATTGTATTCTAGGAAAGGACTTTCTCATTAACCACTTGCACGGTGTAAGGAAAATTACTAACCTAAAAATAGTTTCCCGAAAATGCCTAGCCTATTCGTTCCATGTTTTACATCGAATTTTGTTAACAAATTTCCCTCTTTTATTTATTGGTTTCACTTGCACAATTTCACTCCATTGTATTATTTTTGAATGTTCTACGACAATTTTAGGATAGTAAATTTCTAATTTAATGGATCAGAGTGAAGTTATTACCGCTGTCTGCTGTGAAGAACAATGTAAACCAAATGTCAAAAGACATTGCTTTGCATGAAACGGTGTTTCAGTTCATCACACAGTAGAAAATGGAATCTTCTTAAATGTTTTCTCTCCTTGGAACACACCAAATTTAGATTTCACAGAACAATATGGGCGTCATCACTGTTATTGGTCATTATGACTATTATAAAAAATAAATTAAAAAAAAAAATCTATGCATATTATTTTGAAAGAAAAGATTAATGGCTTTAATTTATGGAGACCTAACGGTGAATGAAGATTACCAATGGATGATATAAACAAATTTCCAAGAAAACAGCAAGGAAGAAATCGGATGAAGGAAGTTTTATTGGAAATGGATGCCTGCAGATTAGTGCTAAAGTTTTCACATAATTAAAGTGAAAGTGAGAAACAATTGCTCGGGAACAAAAGTTGCACTGCTGGCAGATATACTGGAAGTAGCGAACTCGAAAAGAGACTTGAAGGAAAAATCACACACTTTTTAATACAAATTGTGGAATGGTGTAAAAAAGAAAGGAAACGCCTTCTCAGAAAATTAGAAAGGTGCGAAAATTAAAGTTGGCAAGTTGAAAGCACCGGATCAAAAAGAAAGAGAAAGAAAAGATTTACTTTGCAGAGAGAAGAAAGTTACTCTACAAATCGAGTTCTACTTCTTTACTAATTTCTTTAATTATCTATCCTTCATGATTTACGAAAATATATATAAATGTTGAATATTATAAAACAGATTGATCTCGTAATATATAGTTTGTGTCTTACTTGCATATTATGATTAGGAATAACTATAGTTCTTATGGTCGTTATTTCTTTTAACAAATGAAATTGGTTTGTTGATATATTATTAGGTAGTATATGTGCATGAAAATAAATGGAAGATTACTTTCAAGGTTGTAAGACATGAATTAGGCTTACATTGATATTTGAAAATATTTTTGAGATCATGAAAACGATGTTTTATATTTTGACTCACAAAAGATTTGTTTATTTAAAATTTCTTGATGGGACTAATGTTTTCTTAATTAAAAGAAATAGCAGTGACACAACACTTCACCATGCAAATATATTTGGCGTCATCAAGGACTTAGATTCTATTGATAGCATAAAAAGAGAAGGAATTTGAATCCAATATTTTGGTTCTAGACAAATGGTACAAACAAGAGTCATGAAAACATTTTAACTAGTGTTCTGCACATATAAAGGTTGCAGCCCAACCACCGTAAGAGCAACGGTCAAGGTGATGATTTAAGGATAAAATAGTAATAAAATTAGGTTCTACTTACTTAACTCCACTTATTTATGAGTTTATATTTTTTGTGATTTTTATGAAATTTGTTTCATAAATGTTGGAATAGATGGTCAACATTGTTGGGTGATATGTTGGTCAACTATGTAAAAATCATGTGGAGTTTAATTTCAAATTGTGATACGATATGAAGTACTTAAATTGGACAGATCATATTTATACTTGAAAGTGTTTATCATGAATTTGATGACTCTTGAAATAAGCATAATATATATTTACTCTGTGTATTGTGTGTGCTTGACGAAAGAGAAATGTACATTAACTTTGGTGATTCTCTAAACTTGAGACTACACATTCATATTTCAATATAATTGAGAATATTTACATTACTACAAAGATACATTTGTGATGACATTTAGTGGCACATGCGACCCGGCTACGAGGGCCATGACGGGTGTCAGGGCTAACCACCGAACACCACCCATTCACACTGCTCATACGCACTTATTCATATTATTATATGTCTTAGAAAACTATTGTCATTTTGAAACATATTTACTTTATATACGTGAGCCCTTCGGCTATCAAAATAACATATATACATACATATACATCGGGCGGTGAGACCATATTGCCCACACCTATGTACCTACGAGCCTATACTAGAGTACTAAACATGTAGACAGGACAGGACCCCGTCGTGCCCAAAATATGAATATATACATATATGTACCAAAAGAATAATCAATGGCACCTCCGGGAAAATGGAGTGCTCTCAAACAGCTAATAGCTCCTACGGTACGGATCACCTCTTGTCTACTGTGGGCATGAACACGGCGTCCAAAGAAAACGGACGTCAGTACGAACATTGTACTGAGTATGTAAGGCGATGTTATATCCCGTATTTTGTGCGTTGGAATATTTTAAGTTGGTTGCGACAAGTTATGGACAAGACTTTTAATCTCCAGTTTTGTTGATTTTGTGTTAATGCACAAGTTGCATATTCATCTTTTCATTGGCGTGGAGTGTTAAGGGTAAATTGGGAATAAGGAAAAATTTGGGGTTAAAAGTGAATTATGAAAAGTTAAGCATTTCATGGAAATTAAGGGCTAGAAGTGAAATTTTGGAAACTAAATATTTCATGAGAATGGCCATATGTGGCCATGTGTGTGGTGTGGGCCATAGCCCACATGTGTTAATTATATAAGTGGCAAAAGATGACTAATTAAGTCATCTTCATCATTTTTAACACCCTAGAAAATTCAAGAAGCATGGAGAAAGAACGAGGCCATTCGGATACCCAAAAAAATTGGTCTTTCAATCTTTTTGTTTTTTTAAAATCACGTTGGACTTTTATTTCGTATTTTTTGATTTTGGTTAAATGGGG
>NW_026724319.1:0-5862 GCF_029784015.1 Lycium ferocissimum
ATTTTCCCCAAAAAATAGCTCCTTACTAAATATGGAAAATTCCTCCAGTGTTTTCTTAACATTTCCAAGACATTAAAATCATACACAATTTAAGCCTTTAAAACAATCGCAAGTCTCTCGGGATAGCCTTGTCCCTAACTTCTCATAATTCACTCGAGTTGTAAGATTTAAAAAATACGGGGATATAACATCCATGCTTTGCGTACTCGGTACATATTAAAATCTTAGGCCCACTTTCTTCGGGGCTGCGTTTCATGCCCGCGGTACGGACGCCCAATTCGGTGATCCGCCGGTCTAGGATACCTACTCTGTGCCAACTGCGGGGGCGCTCCTTGTCCGGAGCCCGTATTTTGGTACAACTTTCTTCGTTGTATATATTTACGTTTATTCGGGGGTACGGCGGGACCTGCCCCGTCATATGATTCGATTGATACTCTTAGAGGTACGTAGACATATATATGGGTTGTGATTAGTTATTGTTGTGTCCGTTTGAGTTGTGTTTGGGCGGCCCGTCAGTTCGTGGCTTTGACCTTGTCGGACATTTTGCGTGTATGTATCTTCGATATATTATATGTATATTATGACGGCATTGCCGGCTTCTGTGCGAGTATATATATGTTTGTATGCGTCGGTTTGGAACCACGTCGATATTTATATATGTATGAGTCGTTTGTATACCGGAGATACGGTTAATGAGCGCGTATGGGTGTCCAGCTCGGGCACTAGTCACGGCCTACGGGGTTAGGTCGTGATAATAGTATTATATGATTATATGATTATGAGCACTTAGTATGAATAAGAGCAGGTAAGTAACAGCATGAGCGCTGTTCGATGGTTAGCCCCGGATATCCGTCATGGCCGTGGTTCGGTCGTGGTGGTATCGAGAGCCGGTTCGATCTACAAAGTGTCTGCGCGTTGTGTCTAGTAGAGTCTGTTTATGGTGTGTTGCGCGCCACGCTGTAAACCAAGAGGCTACGGGAGCATTTAGAAAAAAAAAATGACCATCTTTCTTCTTGTAAATCGTGCGATAGAGAGAGTCTAAGATTTAATCCTCCTTTTAATGAGTATGTTGCGATTTCGAAATGCACTTGAAAGGAAAAGCTAAAGCCGCCCAGAATGGCAAGACTACGACAAAGAGGCGGGTAGAAAGAGAGCCGCCTATGAATGTAGATGAGGGAGAATCACATCATGAGGCTTTATCTAATGCCTCTACTACTCCGCCTATTACGGAAGAGCAAGAAGGGGCTTACCATTCCGGCTCCCGTACCTCCCGGTTCCTCCACGACTACTTCGGGTCAGCAAGTGACCGAGGCTATTAATTTATTGAGGACGGTTGGTTGCCTTGGAGCACAAAGGCAAAAACGGCGGGCCCAAGTAATCGTTCGGTAGTACTAGGGCAGTAACCCGTGAGCCCTAAATCCGCGAGAATTCTTTGGGTCATGGGAAGAAGATCGCAAGGCTTTATCGATGAAATGTTGAGAAACGTTGCGGATTATTCATGCTTAGGGCGGAATCGATGGAGTTGGCATCATATAGACTCCGAGATGTGGCGGTCCTATGGTACAATAATTGGATAGCATCGAGCAAGAGAGTGCGCCTCCTCCTCTCTAGATTTGAAATTAAGTAGATGCTTTTATTCGCCATTACTTGCACTTAGAGAGGTCATAGAGGTTAGGTAAAATAGATTTTAAATTTGAAGCAAGGGAACATGAGCGCCGGGAGTATAGCCTTCAATTTAATTCCTTGGCTAGGTATGCTCGGAACAATGGTGGCGGAAGTATGGGAGGCAGGTGCACAAGTTTGTGGTGGCAGGAGCCATTTATTTAAAGATTGTGGCAACCCCGGCTTCATTTGCAAAATAGGATGGACATTTCCCGAATTCAAGCCCATGCCCAAAACTTAGAGGGACAACAACCTTCGCAAAAGAGTGACCACGATGTTGATAGAGGGCAAAGCAAAAGGGCTAGATCTATGGGCACAGGCGATGATTATAGATGGGGATCAAGGCAGTCATATCCTAGGCACTCAAGCCAGTCAGTGACGAGTGCACCTCCCCGATTTACATGCAGGGGATTTGATCGCTCTTTCCGTTCGGGACAAGGTCAGAGTTCGAGGGCCTCAGGTTCACAGTTTGGGGGAGAGTATAGACAGAGAAGACCTCGTGCACAATACGATCGGTGCGGTGAATTACCGATCGGGACGGTGCCGCCGAGGGTTCAGATGCTTGTTACGCTTGTGGTCAGGTAGGGCATATGATGAGAGATTTCCCATCGATGCGCGGCAGGGTTGGGGTTCGACCCACGGAAGGATCGATGGCAGGCTCGCGCGGTCGCCTACCGGGCGGAGATTCCCCCGAACTCTAGCGGGGGGCCGAGAGCGACGTGCCCGGGTGCCTGCGGCACCGACTTATATGATTTAGCCGGATGACAGGATCTCGAGTCCTCCCCAGATGTGGTTACAGGTACATTGTCTGTGTTTTCTCATGATGTGTATGCATTGATAGATTCGGGTTCCACATTATCATATATTACTCCATATGTTGCTAATCGCATTGGGGTAAAACCCGAGCCAATCAAACCTTTTGAAGTATCTACTCCGGTTGGCGATCCCGTAATAGCTAAATAAGTGTATAAAGATTGCCTAATTGTGATATGTGACCGCCAAACTAAAGCTGATTTAGTTGAGCTAGAAATGCTCGATTTTGATGTTATAATGGGTATGGATTGGTTGGCCTCATGCTATGCTAATGTTGATTCTTGCAGAATGAAATTAGTTGATTTCAATTTCCGGAAAGCAGGTGCTTGAATGGAAAGGTAATGCGACAAGCTCAAGGGTAAGGTTTATTTCCTACCTTAAGGCGGTAAGATGATAGCTAAGGGCTATGTTTATCATCTAGTCGAGTCCATGACACGGAAGCAAAGTCATCAACTTTTCAATACTCTGTTCTGTGGTAGAATGAGTTCCCGGATGTACTCGGATGAACTTCCGGGCCTTCCTCCAGAAGGGAGATTGAATTTGCCGTTGATGTATTGCGGATCCGAGCCTATTTCTATTCCTCATATCGAATGGCTCAACGAGTTGAAAGAGTTAAAGGCTCGGTTGAAGTTTGCTCGAAAAGGGGTTTATTAGACCCAGTTCATCACCGTGGGGAGCACCAGTCTTGTTTGTGAGGAAGAAAGATGGGTCCCTACGAATGTGTATCGATTATAGACAACTAAATAAGGTGACGATAAAGAATAAGTATCCTCTTCCGAGAATTGATGATCTATTTGATCAGCTACAGGGTGCCAAGTGGTTCTCCAAGATAGATTTGAGATTGGGTTATCATCAGGTGAGAGTCAGAGAAGAAGATATTCCTAAGACAGCTTTCAGAACAAGATATGGCCATTATGAATTCCGAGTGATGTCGTTTGGGCTAACTAATGCTCCCCCAGTGTTTATGAACTTGATGAAAAATGTGTTCAGGCCTCTCTTGGATTTATTCGTGATAGTATTCATTGATGATATTCTGGTATACTCTCGCACAGAATCAGAACATGCCGATCATTTGCGTATTGTTCTTGGAATTCTTGTGTATGCAAAATTTTCGAAGTGCGAGTTTTCGCTAGGATTGCAGTGACATTTTGCGGGCCATGTGATTTGAGATGATGGTGTTAGGGTTGACACTCAAAAGATTGAAATTGGTGTGAAGACTTGGCCAAGGCGTACGACGCCTACGAAGTTCGTAGTTTACGGAATTGGCGGTTATTATAGAAGATTCGTAGAGGGCTTTTCGTCTATCTCGGCCCGGGTGGCGAGTAACCCCGTAAGTACGCAAAATTTCGGTGGGTGATGCTTGTGAGCGTAGCTTCCGAGAGAGTTGAAAACGGACTAACCTCGGCTCGGTCTTAACGCTTCCGGAAAGGCCGAATCGATATATGATATGTATGTCTAAATATGCTTATGACTACTGGTACGTGATTTGAGATTACGATTTGGAAAGATTTGTACATCACATTTTTACGCACGTGCGTTTCGGACTGCGGATTGTCTTGTCATATACCGAGTTCGATCTGTGCGAGTACATCTGTCACTCCTGCTGTTCGGACTAACATTTTATGATTTGTGATCACACTGCGTGCCTCGGATTTGCATTGTGCTTCGTCGGCTACATCCTGTACCTGCGGTCCAAGTAGCCATTGAAACTCACGTCCTACGTTCCTTAAATCGACATATTATGATTAACGCACACTCGCTCAAGTTTGGTTTCGCTACGAATCCGATTTTGTTTGTTATAATTTTGCATATTTAACTCTGATTATTATGATTACGTATGTTATATTTCCGCTTTACATATTCGGTACACCTTCGTACTGACCCCCTGTTCTTCGGGGGGGGGCCTTTACATACCGTAGGTACGGACGCGCGCGTGATACGCCGCCGATTTAGGACATCGGTTTCTTTGTGCAGAGCTCCCCTTTGATCCGGGAGCGATATTTTTGGTATTTACCTTTTGTTGTTTGTACGCTTTGTACATATGGTTATTTGGGTACGGCGGGGCCTGTCCCGTCTTGGTTACGTACAGTATGTTAGAGGCACATGAACGTATTGTTTGTGGGTTGTGGGTTGTCAGCATTCAAGTAGGTGTGTGCGAGTTGCTGACATGCATTAGAATAGCCCTAACGGCGAGGGTCTCGGTATGTATATATATATATGTATGTTCATGCGCGATTGCCTTATATACGTATGAATTTATGTATGTTTAAACGGAATTAGCTATTTGGTATAGAATCGATTAGGTAGGTACGTACGGGTGTCCGATTAGGACACCGGTCGAACCCGCGGGGTTGGGTCGTGACGGGAGCACTCGAAAGCGAATAGATATCCTAGGCCGGCGGATACATCCAAAATGAGCGTATTGTGCGGGCATGAAATGCGACCCCCCCCGAAAGGGGGTCAGTACGAATATGTCCGAGCATATAAGCATGAAATACGATGAATAGGATCATCACAAAATAAGGAGTATAGAAAACTAGCACAATAAAAGAAAAACCACAAGGCTTGCCTTTGAAACATAAATCATGCGTGTCAATATCATACCCGACTCATTATGGGACTTAGTGACATAATTAGATAATAAATCTAAATACGTATGCATATATATAACGTGTACGACCCTACCAGTGAGGGACTCGTGAATAGAATCATCATATGTCATCAACGCCCATCCACCGTATCATCATATCATCATGTCATCGTATCATCATATACATATACATATAACGTGTCTCGGCCTCCTCAGTGAGGGACTCGGTGAATAATGCGGTGGAGTTGTGCACGAAAACGTGTCACGGCCGGGACTCGATGAAAAGATGTAATAACGATATGCACGAGCGAGTAGTGAGAAACCGTATGCATATAAATCATCTTTTAAGACTCCAATAGATAAGTAGACAAAACAACGCTCGAGTATCAAACGATAGTCATATTACATATTCTTTGAATGTCATTATAGAATCTTTCGGGAATAGGATCTTTTTTATGCATCGTTCACTATCCAATCGTATAGAACTCGGGGTAGTAACTGGAAACTATTCTAAAAATTCTAATATCAAAGTGAATAAGAATCATAAACATGCTGCTCGGAACTTATGAATAGAATTACCTCGAAAGCTCGTATCGTATCATACTTACATCCGGGACATGCCAAAAAGAAAGAAAGAATAGGCTTTACATACCTTTAGCGTTTACTCACAGCACAACACAACACGTATACGGCGCCCAATAGTGTCTCAACCTATATTAAGATGTCAAGAACTACGATTAAACTACGAAAGTTAAAACTATTCAACGTTAATAATTCCTTTTTAGATAATTGCACGT
>NW_026724320.1:0-4728 GCF_029784015.1 Lycium ferocissimum
CTTGCCCCAAAAGTATGTTTTCCTGGACTCAAGAGGTTTAAGACAGTGTGGATGTTTGTCGACTTGGGAGTCGTTACCATTTTGGCTCTTCATTTTTGCATTGTTTAAACAAGTATTTTTAAAATATTATGACTTACTACTTTTTAAAAAGGCTATTGCATTCACGTTATTTTTCCGTATGTATCCCTGATGATTAAAACCCGTGGTTCGCTTAAAAGGAGAGGCCCAAAGGGCGGTTTTTTCGCCGGAGGGGGCGTGACAATCTCCCACTTATGGGGTTTCCTAAAATTATCCCTTCTAGTACCCGGATGGGGTTGACTCGTAGGCAAGTCGCCCCTTTTTGGGTTGATTTTGCAAACAAGCAAATTTGGGCCCCGGAATATGTTTGGGCCGTTTTGATGGGAAAACCCCGGGGGGAACCCGGTTTTTAGAACCGGCCCGGAAGTCATACGGAAAATCGCGTCGACATTGGTTCCGGGTCGCCGATTGGGTTTTTTAAAGTGTCCCCCCGGGGTGTTACGGGATTCAAAAGGGGTTTCGGTAAAATTTCCTAAAATCCTAAGAACTTAAATTCGATAGAATTTTTAAGGGGGAAAAGGATGTTCCCCTTGGAAAATTTCGCGTTATAAAAATGTGGGCATAGTAGAGCTGGGGGGAAGCGAGTTACACAAGGATTAGGGATAAGATTATGTTATCGAGCATAAAACATATATAGACATTTGGAGGTAAGTAAATGGTTAACTTTCCCCGGTACCCCTCGAAACCATGAGTTAAGGGGGGGCCCCACACAAGATTTTGTAAAGGATATTTAAAAGTGATACAAGTAGTACATGGAAAGTTGAGCAAGTCCTAGGAAGGCCCAAAACCCCCAAATAGGTTAAGCCCCCCCAAAAGGACGATTTAAAAACGCGGTCGATTTGGGGGGAAAAAAACGCTTATAAGTTTGGAATTTGGAAAACCACCAAGCATAAAAGTTGTGAAATTAAAAGAGCTTTCCAACCATAGGTATTGAGCCCTCCACGATGTCAATCAAGAGTTATGGCTATTTTAAGAGCAAGATCCTGTCGAAAGGTTCCGGGGCCCCACGTGAAATGTCGGTAAAACCCGGTTAGGGGGGGTATAAATCCCCATCAACCCCTTTTTTTTCAGCAAAAAACTTTCCCAAAGGGTCCTAGAAAATTCCTACCCCCCCCAACATTATATCCGATAAATCAAGAATTTGACGATTACGAAACTAGCCCGTGAAAGGCGATTGTTCTTGTTTATTGTTGGTGTTGGAAAAGGTTGATGGGGATTTTTTTTCAAGTATAAGGTATGTTATTTATTCCACCCTTTATGTTGAGTTTATTTGAAGGTCTAGCAAGCCTTAAAAATAAACAGTTAGGAGAAGGTCATAAGTGTTGTTTTGTTTTGTTTATGGGCGGAACGTTTTGTGGCCATGTGGATGGACTGATTTAATAAAAAAAGGTATCTAACATTGTTGGCATATTGATGAGATCTACTCCTTGATTGGGATGGAAGAAAGTCTATTTTTTATATGTTAAAAAACGTCGTGTGGGACTTTTGAAATATTTGGTATAATAATATTTTTATTTTGGTTTATTGTTGTTCGATTTTTTGGGAATTGTAATTTTGGGGGCATATAAACGGGGGAAACCCCCGGTTTTGGGAAATATAAAAAGGATTTAAAATTTTGGGAACAATTTGCAAAAGGTCAAACTTGGTATAAACCTCTTAAAGTAGGCTTGATTTGGACGCAAAGCTGCAAAGGGATGGAACAAGTAGTGGTTCCCTTTTTTTTGGGCATTCTTGTAAAGAAGTAATCGACCTTGGGAACTCATTCATAAGATGGCATTTCGATTTTATTCACTTCGATGTTGTTCCAAATAGTCGAGCTATGGCCCTTGTGTCTTTTGTATGATTGGATAGTAAAAGTTGCATGAGTTTTTTTCAGAGGTTCGAGTCGGGGGTCCCCCAAATTTCATGAGGGCTCGGATCGGGGACTTTAGAAAATTCATAACGAATAATGTGAACTTTCATAGGGGGGCGGATTGGTTTTATCGCCGATGGGCATTATTTGATTGTTGTAAGATATTCAAAAAAAGGGAGGGGAGACTATCTTCATACTCGGCGTTATTTTTCACTTTCTTAAAAAAGGAGGGTTTTATGCTAGGTTTCTCCTCTGCTCGGCGGGTTACTTCTTTCACTGTCCCGGCCGGGTGTTTTCGTCGCCCCGTTATTCCCGAGTCCCTTGGGGGGGCACGATATAAGTAGTGAGAGGCGGACTCGGGTGGGGAGTATGAGACCAAAGGGAAAGGGTCTCCTCCGATCCTGCTAGAGGGGGGGACACATTTTATGTATATGATGGTGATTGATCTTCACCCGGGCCCCCACTGGGGGGGGACACGTGTATGTTTCACGTTGCAAATATTATATAATTTGTTCCAAGTCCCTAAGGGGTTGATACGATATTGAATATGATTTGTGTTTCGCGAGCTTATGGTATCTGAAGGGATTTGTTTGTATTTTATCTCGGTTTTGACCCCTTGATTTCATGCTTTGCATACTCGGCATTTTCTGGGTTCCCTTTTTAAAATTTTCGTTTCGGGCCCGCGGGTATACGAGAGTGAATTGGTCAAGATTTCGGGCGGTTGGGGAGCTCCATTTCTCCGGGGGCCCGGTCGGAGATCTATGTTATGGTATCGAGTTATGTTAGAGACTTTGCAGACCGGCCGTATTAACTGTCGGGTTTTAAAAAACGGTCAAGCGGGGTTTATTAGCTTATGTTACAAATTTCATACGATTCGATTTTTTTGATTTGAGAAGGGAAAAAACATATTTTTTTTAAAAGCTTACATTAGTGTTCATTTCAGAAAAGTCTCGAAAATTAATTATTGCGAGGATTAGCGGGTTTGCTCGCCCTTTTAAATGGGCCGGGGCCCCTCCCATCAAAAGTTGGGGGTGACAATAAAATCACCTTTTGTACTAACCCTAAAGTCACAAAAAAAAAGGGGTGTATTTCGAAAATGTCAGGTTTTAAGGCATGAATAATAAATAATAAAGAAATAAAGAAACGAATAAAAGAAACCTATACCCCCCCTCTTGGGAAAACCAAAGCTAACTTTTACCTTTAAACAATATCAAACATGTATATATATATATATATATATATATATATATATAACCGACCCATATAGGTACTGTAATCATCTTAGCCGCTTTGGTCCTCTCGCCCCCTTTTTTGGTGTTTCCCTCCTCACGGGGTTATTATCTTTATCCATAAGCCGCCCAAACGCCCCCGTGGGTGTCCCCCAGCCAATTAGGCCCTGTAATCATACATAAAAATAAAAGACAGAGTCCAAATTAAAAACTACAACCCTTTGGGGTGACCCGGGGGCGGTGACCTCCCTTATCACCATTCCCTCGAAAGAACAAGAACTAAGGGAGATCCAAAAAAGTGAAAACAAGAAGAATCATAGAATAGAAACAACCATCTCATAATGCTTTGAAACCATAAGATTTGGAATTTCCATTAAAATCATCTCTCTTCCTCGTGAAAACATCTCTCTTTGGGATCATAAAAAGCTTTTAAGAATACGAACCAAACTTTTTTGGGATAAAGAAGTTATGGAAAATAGGGTGAATCATAACATAGGAATCATGCCTTTGAAAGAAAGGGGCTAGCCTTAACATACCTTTACATTTTTTAATGAATAAACGTTTCCCCTTTCAAGTCCACTCCATTCAGAGAATTCGTCTAAGGTTGGGTCTTAAATCTAATTAAGTTTAAACTAAAGTAACAAAGGTAACGAAATTTGGGCGCATTTCCTTTATTTCATCCTTTCTTATAATAGGCAACTCCCAAACAAATACTAATATCTAATTAAGGGGGTTTTTCCCAATTAAACTTTCCCTCAAAAATCCTTTTTTTGTCATTCAAAAAATAACTACAACAAACACCATATTCACTTACATACAATACTTCCTCAAAATCATTAGTACCCCCCACAACAAGACTATCTATAGCATACTAAAATCTGACTCAAATTAATTTCTACTCAAAAATAAATTAAATCCATTTTAAACTTCAACTCTACTTTCTTTTCCAAGTTATTCAAAAACCAAATATTTAATAAATAAATAGATGTAAAACCACCTTTTATTTCATGGATGAACTTTGGATTAATGTATTTCACTTGAATGAAACTCCCCCAAAACCCAAAAAAAACGGCTTAAACCCGGGAATCTCCTCAGATTCTCTTGATTCTTCTATTACTTTTTATTTCTCTTGGGTTTTGGGGTTTAAAATGATAAGGGAAGTTTCTAGACTTTCAAGACTTGGGAAAATGGGGAAAGGAAAAATAAGACAAGGGTCATCTTATGTAAAAAAGAAAAAAAAAAGACCCCCCCCGTTTTCGGGCCCCTTATACGGTCCGATAATTTTTCGTCCTATAAATGGTCGTATAATCCCCCCATGAATAAACCCTCTCGGAATGGTTTTACGAAGAATCGCATTATCTTCGTCTTAGGAAAGTGGGGTTCGCTATATTGGGGAATAAAAGAGGGGAAAGTTAATGGGAAGGGGAGAAAAGGTTTAAGGGCTTATTTCTTTTTGACATAGAATGTTCGAGTCTACGTAATGATAGCGGTTTTTATGTTATTCCTTTATACGATTAAAGGTAGTAATAGGGGGGTTGGTAATTTAGAGGCATTGTTCTTAGCTAAAAT
>NW_026724321.1:0-4986 GCF_029784015.1 Lycium ferocissimum
TACCTTTACATACTGGGTTTTTTCGTCCCCGGCCCTCCTTTGGGGGCCGTTTCTCGCGGGGTCGGTTTTCGTTTGGGTGCCCCCGGGTTTGGACTTTGGTTTGGAGTGCTCCGATCGACCTTTATTTGGTATATACGTTTTATGCATACTTTGTACATTTGTGAGTTCGGGCACGGCGGGGCCCGTCCCGTCATATGTTCGCATGTTTGTTTGATCCGTATGTCTGTAGAGGCCTGTAGTCATGTTTGTGGGTCGCGGGTCCAGTCTGGTTGTGTGTGTGGTTTCGGTTGTCAGATACGATTTTCGATTTGCGTCCTTAGCGGCCCCGTATGCTACTATGGCCGATGTGGCCCATCGTTCGTATGAGTGTGTCCGGCGATGTACATTCCGCCAACTTTGATTACGATGTGACGTTT
Organism: Lycium ferocissimum; assembly: GCF_029784015.1. NCBI lineage: Eukaryota > Viridiplantae > Streptophyta > Magnoliopsida > Solanales > Solanaceae > Lycium > Lycium ferocissimum. The sequence continues at coordinate 417 of NW_026724321.1, forward strand.
GACACGGTGCACGTCAGACCGCATTTATATGATATCTGCTTTCGTATATCGCAAGAATAATGTCTCCATGGAATCCGATCGCGCGGTATTCTGATGATTTGGTTCGTAAGTCTGTTTGGGTGCCTAGGTAGGGCACCAGTCACGGCCTGCGGAGCTGGGTCGTGACACTTTATGATTCAATTGTACTGAATGAATAGTATTCAAAATCAAACTCGAATTTCTGGGAGCAGGATTATCCTTGAGGTTCCGTTTCGGCCTAATAGGTCAGGACGTGCCAAATAAAGAATAGGTGAGATTTTACATACCTTTCGCGCTTGTTAAGCTCGTCGAAACTCCGTCGTTTCTTCAAAATCTGCAAATGGTCGTCTTTACCGCTTACTATTCATGCAAGTTGACATTTCAATCTTTGGTTTCTATTTGGCTACCGAAATTTCGGCAAAGCACTTCCCCTATAAACACGACACCCCCGAGATTCAACTCGGCTCAAAATAGTTAGCAACAACCCAACAACAACACCAAGAACATCAACAATCACTACAAACCACAACATGACATAACTAGTTTACTTTCCGACATAATGCGACCAGCTTCATTCCGACTTCACAATCTCAAATCAATATCAGTATTTCCATACCCACATACTAATTTAAAATCATTCAAACACAAGCCAAGAATATTTCAAACTTTACCTTCAATATTCGACAATTCCATATTCTATCCAAACTTCTTATATATGCCCCCAAATCATTCCGACACATTTTCTACACACACTAATTCATTACAACAACAACAATCTACACTCAAACAGCTTCATTATCTTAATATCATAGAATCACATTAATGCGACGTAATTCTCTACATCTTATTTTCATGCAAATCTTAACCCATACATAACGATCATGACGACGCAACTAACACGTTAAACAAAATAAATCCAACATGTTCCCTCCTACCATATATCACACGGCCACATGCCAAGTTTCAACTACATTCAACTTTTATTCAATTTTCATCTCCAATACAAATTCCACAATGCCCATAACCAAAATACAACATAAAATTCAACATAGTTACACTACACATAATCGGCCACATGCATTCATTCATATTCACCATGCAAACTTCCATATTCTCATAATTTCTACTTATTTCCATATACCACACACACAACCAAACCTTCATAACATAAATAGAAGGGTGAATTCTTACCTTCCTTTTCAAGTTTCTTCACTTCACCAATTCATCCAAACGACAAAACCAACGGGTTATCTTCCGAAATAATTGCACCACGTTGTAGAGGGACCTTGAATTGGTAGGAATATAGCAAGAAAATAATTTTTTAAAGAGATTTCATGGGGTTGGAATTTGGTGGACATGGCCGAATGCCATGCCCTTTCTCTTGCTCTTGTTCTTTTTTTTTTCTCCTTCTTCATTTCTCTTGAAAATTCTAGAGATTTTCATGAACTTTGGTCCCTTTATATTAACTTATCATGTGACCATGTCACATGACTTGAATTTAATTTTTGTCCCCTTCTTTTTGTTGCCATGGCCGGCCACCCTTCATGGGTTGGGCTTGGCCTTCTATATTTATTTTTTTAAATTTTCAAGCCCAAAATCCTTAGCCCACATTTTTGGCAATTCATGAAACCATTTTCCGACATTCCAATTTTGCCCTTGAACTTTTCCAATATTTCCACATCTACATTTTCCATAGCCAACTTATGAACCAAACAAAATCAATGCATTACATTATCCTTAACTTGTTCGACAACCCCGAGATTCCCAAAGGCGAAAAACACGGGTTATAACAAAATAAACCTACCCTTTGGAGTCGTTTGTATTACCCTTCCATTCACGCACGGCTCTCCCGGAAATTGGAACCGAACTAATTTCATGCGACAATCAACATTGGCATAGCAGAGGCCAACCAATCCATACCCATTATAACATCGAAATCTAACATTTCAAGCTCAACTAGATCAGCCCTCGTCCGACGACCACATATCACAATTATACAATCTTTATATACTTGCTTAGCTATTACGGATCACCAACCGGAGTGGATACCTCAAAAAAGGTTTGATCGGTTCGGGTTTCACCCCAATGCGACTTGCAACATACGGAGTAATATATGATAACGTAGATCCCGATCTATCAATGCATACACATCAAGAGAGCACGCTCAATATCCAACTACATCTACGGGAGGACTCAAGATCTTGCCGTCCGGCTAATGCATATAAGCGGTCTTTGGGTGGCACTGGCAGATACTCCCCTCGGCCTCTACCTCGGCCTCTGTCGGAGTCCCGTAAGTCCGCAGCCGCAGACGTGCCAAGAAGATCACGCCATGCGATCCTGTGGGCTGGGTCCTAGCTCTGCCACTCATCGATGGGCAATCTCTCATCATGTGCCCTACCCGGTCGCAAGCATAACAAGCGTCTGAACCCTGGCGGCACTTGTCCGAATCGTAATCTACCGCACCGACCGCATCGCGCATCGGGAGGTCCTCTCGACCGTGATCACTCCCGACTGTGGACTCGGGGCCCATGAACTCGGCCCCGTCCCAGTCGGAAAGAACGATCAAATCTTTCCGTCCGCATACCGGGGGAGGTGCACTAGTCCCCACCGGCTCGAGTGCCTAGAAAATGTCTACCTCGATCCCCCTCTATAATCACTACCGTGCCCATAGATCTAGCTCTTTTGCTCGGCCCTCTATCAACATCACGTTCACCTTCTTTTATGGAGGTTGTTGCCCTTCAAGATTTTGAGCATGGGCCTCGAATGCGGGAAATGTCCATCCCGTCTTGTAACGAAGCCGTTAGGCAATCCTTGAACAAATGTGGCCCTAGGGCCACTCACAAACCCGTACACTCGTCGCCCATATCGGCCACCATCGTAGGAGCATATTGTTACACCCGTACTTCGTACGTTGGAATATTCTAAGTTGGTTGCGACGAGTTATGGACAAGACCTTTAATTTCCGGTTTTGTTGATTTTGTCTCAATGCATAAGTTGCATATTCATTCTTTGTTGGTATGGAGTGTTAAGGGTAAGATTGGAATAAGGAAAAAAATTAGAGAATGAAAGTTGGAAGAATTTGGGACCTAAAAGTGAATTATGGAAAGTTTGCCATTATTTGAAAATGGCCAAAGGTGGCCGGCTATGTGTGAGTGTGTGTGGGCCATAGGGCCATGTGGGTGAATTACATGTGTGTGTGGGATGACTAACTTAGTCATCTTTATCATTTGGTTGCCTAGAAATTTCAAGAAAGAGGGAGAGAATTCAAGAAAGGCCATTCGGCCATGTTGAAGAAAGAAAAGAAAAAAAAACCGAGAGGGAGAGAGAGAGAGAGCCAAGAGATATTGGTCATAAAAATTCTTCTCTTCTAGGTTTTCTACTCCTTGGAAGGTCCTAAGCATCATGAAGTAGTTGGTGGAAGCAAGCAAAGCCTTATTGTTGCACAAACAAGCTTTAGCCGCGGGATGAAGTGGATAAAGAAGGTGAGGGTTAATCTCTATTGTTATATGTTATGCATGATTTATGTATGTTGTAGTGTGTAGAATTGAGTGGAAGTCATGAAAAATATATGTGTATGGGGTGATGTTGTTGTGGCCGTGAATGGTGCTATATGGTAGGAAAATGAATTAATGTTATTTAGTATGTTGGTTGTTGTTGTTATGAATTATGTGGTGAAGAAATGAATGAAATGCATGGGAATATGATGTTGAAGTTGTAGCCGTGTATGATGTTGTAGTGGCCGAAAGTGGGCTGATTTGGTGTAGTATTTTGGTTGTTGTCGTTGTGAATTTCGTGATGTAAAATGAAGGTTTGTGTCACACCCTAATCTTGATCAGGGTGTGATGGGCACCCGACCCAGAATCAAGCGAGCGAACCCGCTAACCATTACTACGTACTGAAATTTTTTTCTTTTGAACCTTTAAAGCAAACATATTTAATAGGATTACTCATACACAATAAACTCTTCCGTTGCTTTTAAATCAAATAAAATATATAGCTGTACAAAGCTCGTATCAATATACAAACTGGCTCCCATAACTCACGACTCTGTCTGCAAAGTCTCTAACTACGGACAAGACATCATAGCATAGCACGCCGACTCAAGAACACCCGAGCAATTGGAGCTTGCTAACTTTCCGAAACATCTTTTATGCCGTCGTTATCCGTTCGGGAGTACCGCGCGGCATGAACGCAGCCCCCCCCCAAAGAGGAGGTCGGTACGAATATGAAACAGTATGTAAGACATGAACGAACAAGAACAACATAGTAAGAACCGTAGAGCACATCATGTAAGGAGAGTATACTTGTACATCCGAGGCGTATCACGCAGTACTCGTGGGACTGTGCATGAGTAATAACCTACGGGAACATAGACCATGTCATAGAATAGAGGAGTGACCGTACATATAAGTGCCCTTGGGCAAGTACCGTGTTTTCTTTTCTCTTACTCATATATATATACATATAAAAATAATATATCATATTGAGAAGGCGTTGGTGCCCATCCATTTAACCATAACATGCACATCCCGCGTCCGGGGTCCCCCCGGGG
>NW_026724322.1:0-5224 GCF_029784015.1 Lycium ferocissimum
CGCCGGCCCTCCTCGCCCGAGGGTGGAAGGTGCAAAGGGTCCCCCGGTCCCAACCTTAAATGACCTCCGAAGGGCCCCAAACCGGGCACCTCTGTCGGATAAAAAGAGGGGAACCCTTTCTTACTATCTCATTAATATATAACCTTGCATAGTCCCAGTAAGTGTCCCCCCGGGGAAACCTATTTTTCACCCATCCAAAACCCATATGGAATCGTACTTGTGGGGGGCGGTAAACCATAAATTTATTAATCTCTTCCCTTTCCCAAGTCAATCTCCATCTCCCGTAACAATCCACCGGTTTCGATGTTCGATCAACCCGTTGAAAATTTTGGGGACCGAGCAAAAAACTCGCTTGCCCCTTTCAACCACCCCACCGACAAACCGAGGTCGAACTTTTTGTCGCCCCCGAGAATAGAATAACACATAAGGTTTCCCCCCAAACCTCCCCGCGCCCCGAAACCTCGTACATAATCGCCCCTATGTAGTAGTATAAATCGGATGTAATCTCGAAGGGGGTCTTCTCCTTTCGGGTTGTATCCCTATACTATGCCGAATCAAATCATTTGGCATCGCTTATCTCTTCCAAAAAGAGACCGAACCCTCCGGAAACCCCACCTCCAACCCCCGACGGACCCCAAGACTATAGCAAAATCTCACGAACCATTTCTTTTTTTTGGTTTCCGTCCGCGTCCCCATGACTTACGGAGGCATCTACTCAACGTGTTTCCCCGGATGATATAAAATATCAACATCATAGTCTTTCAAAAACTCTACCCCTCCGGCAAGTTCCCCCCCTTCCTAAGATATCCGGGGGTTTTTTTGATCCGTATAAATATCAACATGAACGCCATATAGATAGTGTCTCCATATCTTAAAGCAGAATTACCGGCTCCGACCCTTAGGATAATTTCTTTCTGCTTTCGGCCGGGGGGAGGCATAGCTATAACTGCATTGATTAAAACAACCAACCCAAACGGGGAAGATCCAAAAATGACAAACCATTTGGTCCCCGAAATGGGAACCGTAGTAAACTTTAAACCAAGCTTTTTCCCGCGCACCCAGGAACTTAGCCCCTTCCCGAGTTAGCCTTTTTAAAGGGGGAAATCGAAGCAAACTTCTCCACAAACCCCCCCGTATTTTTTGTAACCCCAAAAAAACACGTCTCGAGGTGTCGTGGTTTAGGACATTTTTACCCCCAATTTGTATCCACCGAGCCATCGGGGCCCCAAAAATATGCCCCAAGAATGCACCCAAGTCAACCAATTCACATTTGAGAACTTAGCATACAATTTCGTGGGAGCACCCCAAATCTTATTCCGACTCCCTTCGTATGAATAGACTAGGATATCAACGATATCCCTATTTTGACGTTGGAATATTTTAAGTTGGTTCAAAAATTATGGAAAGGCTTTTTAAATTTTTTTTTGTTGATTTTGTTTTAATGCCAATTGCATATTCATCTTTTTATTGGTATGGGGAAAAAAATTGGAATAAGGAAAAGTTTGGGGGGTTTAAAAATGAATCATGAAAAAAATTTAAACATTTCATGAAAATTAAGGGAAAAAGTAAAATTTTGGAAAATAATTATTTCATGAAAAAGGCCATAGTGGTCATTTTGGGTGTGGGGCCCCCTCCCCCCTTTGTTGGCCAAATTTAATTAGTGCAAATTTAAAGAGGGGGAAAGCGTGCATATTATATTTGTTGGGGCTAGATATATATATATATATCATGGATGCCCAATAAGGCAAGTATTCACTTTTCTTCCACTCTAGAAATTTCGGAAAGAAGAAAAAAAAAAGAAAAAGGGCCCAGAGAAAAAAAAAAAATGGAAGCCCAAAAAATTTTTCCCAAAAATTATTTTTTCTTTTTAACCCCGGGGGTGTCAAATAACAGGGGGGGGATTTTTGGAACAAGCAAACCAATTATTTTTGCAAACCACGAGCTCTGGGAGTGAAGAACCGGTAAAAGGAAAGGGTTTTGGGATCTTCTTTATGGTTTTATGGATGATTTGAAACAGTTGTGAAAGAAAAGTAAGAAGTTCAAAAAAGTTGGGTGTGAAAGTGGCCATGTATGTTTTGGGTTTTAATGTAGGCATGATGAATAAATTTCATTTAGTGTTTAGTTGGTTATTAGGGATGGTTGTGTATTTTTTGGGTAGTAGAAATGAATGAAAACATGGAATTGATGCATGATGGTGTTCCAATAGGGGCTTTTTTTTGGTAAGTTGGGGCGAATTTTATTTTACTTAGTATTTTGGTTGTTGTTGTCATGGATTATGGGATGAGAATGGGTTTAATTGAATGATTCAATTTAATGTAATTGTTGGTTTTTGGGCCGTGTATAGGTGGTGTGGTGGGGAGTGAAAATTTAATTTTATTTAGTATTTTTTGGGATTTTGGTTGTGGATTCAAAGGAGCAAATGAAATTTTAAATGGTTCAAATTGAAATTCAATCATGTTTGGGTGTTTTGAAAGCTAATGCAATTAGATGTAATTTCTTGTTTTTTAATAATAATGTTGTTAAAGTGGGTTTGTTGGTGAGTTGTGAATTTTGAAGAAAGAAATGTGTTGTTGGGGTTTCCCCAAAGTTGGAAGGTTTTGGGTTCCTTTCATTTTTTTGGTTTTTTTTAATGTTGTAGGATTTTTTGGCCGTTTTTGAAACTTGTTTGAGTGGTCTCGGACTAGTATTTAAATTTGTGAGCTTTGATGTTGTTTTGAATGTAAAAAGTTGAATTGAACAAAAATAGAATTTTGGGGAATTATGTAGGAAAGAGTTACTAATGTTAAAATCGTTTTGAATTACTTATTGATGTTGTTGGAATGGTTTTTGGTATTGTTGTTGATGATTTTGGCCGATTTAAATTTCCCCGGGGGGTTGGGAGTTTATAAAGGCGCCCAAATTTCGTAAAAAAGTCGTTTTTAAAAATGGAATTGGGGTTTATGACTAATGTTTGGTGTCTAATGACGTGTTGTAGTTTTTTAAAAGGGGCCGAGATTTGATTTTGGATTAGCTTAAAGGAACCCGGGGTTTGGGAAAAGCTTACCTTTCCTTCTTTTGTACCCAGATAGGGGAATTTTGATATGTTATGAGTTTCGGGGTAATTTACTCTTAAAGTCCAAGCATGCCCCCGATGCTTATTTGCTTCTTGGGGTTTGGGGACACCCTTTGAGGTCAGCTATGGTTTATATGTCTTTTAAAAGATTGGTTTTCAAATGTTGCTAAAAAAAAAAAAAAGTTTTGTTTTTTAAAAGAGTTTTGAACTACGAACGTCCCGAATTTACCAGTAACCCGGGTGGCTTTGATATGCTCGTAAATGATTCTTACGTAAATGATTATGATTTTCAGGGCGGGCCCCCCGGTCGACACCCCCCGGGCCCCGGGGACTTTCCTTAAGGGCCCGACGATTTTTTTAAAGGATATGATATGACTATTATTCCGATTTCAAGTACGATCGGTTTTCTTATCTTTTTTTGGGGTTTTTTTAATAAAGGGTAACATATGATGACCTTATTTTGTAGGCGGGGCCCATTGGGGGGCGCTCGTCCGGGGGGGTCCCCGGGGACCTTTTTTCCCTATAATTTTGATGGCTTTTGAAAGAATTAAAATGACCACCCTTTTCCCACCCCCGCCCTAGACCATATATTTGGTTGGAGTCCCAAATAATGATTCGATACTTATGATCCCCTCGTAACATGGTTTTCCCAAGTTCGGTTTTTTAAAGTTCCCGAGTGATATTCGGAAGAAAGTTTGGTTTTACCACGTTTTGGCTTATAAATAACCTTTCCCTTTTTATTACTCTATTTCGTCTTTGTGAATGTTTGGCATTCTATGATTTCCCACGATTTTGCTCGTGCTTTCCCTTTTTACCTCTTTTCGAGTCCCGGGGTATGTTATCGTGCGCACTATTCCCAAGTATGATGTGATATGATATATGAGGGTGACGGAGATACGGGGATATGGGAAAATTCCGAAGTATGATGTGTTTTGGCGCCCCATTTTGGGGGCACCACGTTCCGTCCCGGGGCCCCTTACGGATGTTTTGGGGATATGATATGATAGTATTTACCCAAAGGGTACGATATGATAGTGATATAATATGTGATAATATGACGATATGATTTGATTTCCGAGTCCCCGCGAGGGGGGGTACGGGGATGTTTATGACTATTATATTATATAGGACGGGGGGACGTTCCTCGACATTATTATAAAATATGGATCGGGCCGACGTTCCCGGCATTATTATTTTTAAAGGGGGTCGGGGCCCTCGTTCCTTGGCATTATTATACTATTTATGGATCGGGGACGTTCCTCGGCATTCAAGCGCCAATGATATGTTTGATTTTCCGTATGTACGAGGCAAAAAATTTATCAAAAAAAAGCGTAGCATTTTGGACTCGGTTATCCCATTTGTCTTATTAACCCCCATGTATGATTTGTATGTCGGGGTAGGGGACTTTTTATTCGGGGGTTTTTATTTGACTTTCGACTCCCACTTCGGGTTTTTTTCGTTTTGTAAACCCCTTTTCATACCCGGACATATTTAAAAGACCCCCTTTCTTCGGGGCCCGTTTCATCCCGGATGAAACCCCCCAGATGAGTAGGTAATGGAGAAGATGTTCCCGGGGGTTGGCGAGCTCCATTTTTTTGAAGTGTTCCAAATCGAGCATATGTGTATTGGGGATCCGGGGTTATGTTGCAGACTTTTTGGGACGTTTTGGGATAAATTGGTTTTTGGGGGCTATGGCCCGGGGTATGATTATGAATTATGTTACGATTTGTTTGGGCCACGATTTTATTTGATTTGAAAAAGACGAAAGGCATGTTTGTTTTCCCAAAAAATTTTATTTTTGTGCTTTGGGCATGTTTTCCCGGGGGAAAGATTTAAAGGATGACGCGCCCGGGGTTTCGGCCCTAAGTAAGGGGGCGGGTGCCCATACCCCTCAAAAAATTTGGGGGTGACATCATTAAAAAATCAAACACAACATATTCGGGGAAAGGCTTGAATACTCGGGTTTATCGATCCCTCCCCCTTTTAGCATTACCCCAAAAAAACATCCTCCCAAACTCAAAAGGCCCTTATCGGGTCCCCGAATCGTCTTTTGGGAAAATCCGTCTCTCTTCCGCACCGGGGATAACTCGAAAGCAAAAATATCTTTTGAAAAACACTTAGCACCCGCAAGGTCAAAAAATCATCAATCCCGGGGGGGATATTTATTCTTTA
>NW_026724323.1:0-5779 GCF_029784015.1 Lycium ferocissimum
TTGAAAGAGTAGTATGTTCTTTGTTATTGCACCACTATTGGATGATTGTGAAATTGTTTTTAAATTTAATTCATGGTTAAGAAGAGTCTTAATTATATACTGTTGGTTGTGTTGCTCGATTTGAAAGAAATGACAAGTCAGAAACTTGTTTTAGTAATCTGAAAGTCAGTTTTGAGTTGCTGAACTTATGGGACTATTATAGGGTCATTTTAAAGTTTTGTTGTGGCTAAAAATTAGTAGGAATAATTGAATATGTTGTGGTTAATGTTGTTGATAAATTTATGAAGGAAGAAGGGGCCTAAAACTATTGTTGTTTAATCACAAACAGAGCTTGCCGCTGGTTGTACTATTGTTTGAATTGTTGGAATTGTTCTTACATTGTTGAGGGGCTAAATGGGTGGGATTGGTTGTTTATATTGTTGTTTGGCGCTATTTTGAATTCAGGAGAGTGAGGAAATATAGGGGAGGAGCTGCCCAACTTTCTGTAAGATAGCTACCAACTTAGAAATATGTTTTGAGTTATTCCGTGGCATTACCTATAGTTCTAATACCTTGATATAGGTTGAAGTACTACGGGTAGTATATATTGAGTCGTCAGCGACAAAGGTATGTTAAGGCCAGTGGCGAATTTATGCATAAATTTTGGGTCACGTGAACACATGGTCACTCAATTAAACTCGATATATTATGTGTATAATTCTAAAAATATATCTAATACTAACTAAAGGAACACATGGTCAAAATAGGCTGAGTGGAGCACTGGGTAGAGGCTACGTTTACATCCTCAAGGTCACGGGGTTTTTTTTTTTTCTCAATAAAGTCCACTGGGCTTTTGGCCTAGGGCTGATTTTATATATTTTCTCAAAGCAAATTCCTCAAGTCTTTACAAATGTAGCCTAAGGCTAATAAGTAATGCAAAATTAAACTAAAGATCAATTTAAGACTTGTGATGTGTCTTAAATTGATTCTACAAATTGCTAATAGATGAACTAGGAAAGCAAAAGCAATGTAGCATTGTTTAAAGCTGCTTCACCGACTATTGTGTTGCATGCATGGACTACTTGTATTTGTCCATGATGATTTCAAGCACCAATGAACCAAACAAAGCCCCAGAACCATGCATAACAAATTCTGCTATCTCTTTATGCTGCTAACTACCATAATCTCAATGTAGTTGAGTGCAGCAGTCCATGTCTCCAAACTACAGAATCTTCCTCTTGTTGGGTCCTCAATGTTGTAGCTTGTTAGCCATCTTCCTTTACAAAGATTGAAACATTCTCCGCATATTGACATATTTCCCTCAGAATGAGCATAAAATGCTAATACCACTGAGTGAAAATAAGTCCCTACATGGATCATGTTTGCCTTTGCATCAGCTATGTAGATAAGCCAACTCCATATCAAAGATCCAATGACCCGCATCTTCAAATTTCCGCATATTCAAAGTTCCTTGTAAAAGGCAGTCTGTCTCCTGCTTCTTGCCAAATCCATATCATCTAAATGCAAGAAGATCGTGGATGAATACCATAACCAAACAATACCAGATCATGTCCTCTATAAGTAGGATCATTAATACAAATTATGGGCCAATTCTGCCAAATGTTATGTAAACCTGTAATGCACTTTTTTTGGCTGCTTTCATATCATCTCCTGTGCATGTATGATCAATGAAACGGTAGTTAAAATATAAAGTGAACCATGTATACATCAAATCATATCCAACAGGATCAATGACATATACAGAAGTATTTGAGCTTGCAGTCCAGGTGGTCCTATTCCTCCATCTTGTATGAATTTCATCAATCACCAAAGTGACAATGTAACCTGCAAAACAGAAAAATAAGTTAGTAGAAAACACTATCACTATACTTTCCTCCTAAGGACTTGAAAGTATAATGATAAAGGGCCTCTCCCGAACTTCACACCACCAGATCTCTGGCTCTAATATCTCCTTGGAGTCTTGATTCTCAAATAGGGACATTGTAGCTTATCACTATTGAGAATCCTCTTCCTTTGAATCCGCTTCCCAAAGGAGTTGGCTATCGCTTCTCCATGATTAAGAGCATAATTTGCCAAGTGATCAGCCAGCTGATTGCCCTCTCTCAATATGTGCAGCACCTGTATATCAGCATTGTCAATTATGTCCAGTGTTTCCTCCACCACAAAAGCAATATTCCAAGGAGGCTTCGCCGCCTAATCCAAGATATTCTTCATTAACAAAGAATCGGTTCCAAGTATGAAAGAATAAACATGTTGATAAAGGCGATCTAGCGACAGTATCAGTGCCAAAGAGTATCGGTGTCAGGTCTCATCCCCCATCTCCTTTGCATGAGCATGAATCGGATCTCCATTTATGCTATTTCTCACACAAAAAGCAAATGAGCTCTCTACCAGATTGCCCCAGTAGCATCGTCTGTATGTTACACTTCCAAGTTCCATTATTTGGAAAATTCCACATAACTTGAGTAACTTGTAATTTTGGTACAAATTGCTCAAGAATTCTGAGAATATCATGCCACCTATGTGGAACTGCTTTGATTCCTGGTTTTCTCAATTTAACAAGTTGCTGATTAGTACTTGAAACTTGATAAATGATTCTGCTAATGGTTACTTTATCCCTATGCTTATCTCTATTTCTTTTCTTCTAAAGATCCCACACTATGATAGAAGGCACAACATAGAAAATAGATTTAAATCTAGGCATGACATCAGTAGTCCACCATTTCAAGATTACCTGCTGCAAATGTTACACCTCAAAAATTTCCCCTTAGCGTACAGTGAATAGAATAGCAAGGGGTACGACGTATACGAGGTTTGGACAAGTAAGAACTAGCATGTGATGACCCTAATTAAGATTTCCAAAGACATTAGACTTGAAGAAAGAAAGTTGTTAAGAGAAGCGAGTTATAAGTTGAGAGTATCGGATAAAAAGTATGAGTATTAAGTTAATGACGTATAAATGATGCCCCAAGGAAGAGTTATAACGTCCTTAGAATGATATTGAAGTGTTGAACAAGTGTTAAGAAGGTTCCATAAGGATCGAGATCAAACGAGTCGACGAGCAAAACTCAAAAAGCCCAAAATTTAGACATACGGCCGGACTGATATGCGCGTATAAAATCTACTGGAGGTATGTCAGTAGTGAGATCCGGCCAACAAACATAGCTCAGATGATATACGGTCCAACATACGGTCGATGATTTATACGGACCGTATGTGAATCAAGTATATTTCCATCGGGACTGAATTGCCTTTTTTATAAGGGACATTTCATTTTCATTCCATTCATTTTTCATTTCCCACCTCCACCATCAAAGAAGCCTCTAGAGTGTTCCAAAAATTTCATCCAGAGAAAACTATGAGAAATCAAAGATCAACAATAAATCAAGAGAATCAAGTGAAGGAAACCCATTAAAAGTCATCAAGTTAAGAAATCCAAGGGGGGAGATAAGATAGGGTTTTGGTGCTAGAGGGTGGGTCACCATTTCAAGCTCATTTCCCCATAATCTAAGGTAAGTTTCATGACTTTTACATGCTATTTGAAGTATTTATAAGTTGAGATTCATGGATTGTAGAAGAGTACCACAAATTGGGTATCAAATGGATGAAAAATGTCATTATTGAATAGTAGTTGGCTTGGATCATGGAAGTAGTATGTTGATGATATAAATACGTTATAAATGACTTATAGAACATGAAATGAGTGTTGGATACGAAAGAATACGACGATGGATTTTAGTCATAATTATGGGAAATTGAAGGTAGATTATGAAATGCGAATCATATGAATGAATGACGATTGTTGTTAGCGATATTGTGATGATTATTATGAATGTTGGGGAGTTGATATGAAATATGGCGGGAAAGTAGTATAAACAAAGAAAATGCTGCAATTTCTATAGCCTTAGTAAGTATGCTTTCACGATGATATGAGCGTGTCGATAAAGATTCCATTGAAGAGAATTAGCAGGTGAAAACAAAGGAGAACGAACAGCGTCAAAATAGCATGTGACAAAGTATGTGAGGCTAGTCCTTTCTTTTCCAAGGCGTACGAGTCATACGGGTAAATGAATTTCCTCCTTTACTATGAATGTTCCCATCTCTAAGAAAGTAAAGATCCTCACTCATGAATAGCTATACGAGATAAGAGATATGAGATGAGTACGATGATGATGATAGTAAGCTAAAGTCTAGAAATGTCATAGCCTATGATATGATGCTCCTAAGAAGATAATGATGTAATATATGTAATCTAATGATATTGATCATTATGCACACTCACCTTATGCTTGTTCCTTCAAGGTGAGGCAGAATACGTGAGAATGCTCATAACGACATCGGGGGTCCACGACCTTACGTCACCCCGATAAGGCATGAATAGCTAAGAGTCTCTATGCATGTAATATAATAAGTATATGATGTCAGGCACACCACGATGAGTTTTGATAAGCATGTTATGATAAGCATATTATGATGAGCATGTTATGATAAGCATGATGTAATGAGTATATGATGATATCACACCGCGCCTATATGGTCGGAAGACATCGCTGCGTTGCAACTATACACCATGGCCGCATGGTACGGGCGATCACCACTAGTGGGCGGCATGAGATAATATCACGGACGTAGGATGCCAGGACGTTGTGCTAATGATAATGCTAATGCTAATGATTATTACACCGTACCATACGGTCGCGCTTTATACATTTATGCATATATGAGATGATGATGAGTATGAAAGTAAGCCGCATGTATCATGTACTTTATGATTCGCTCGCTAAAGATTGCTCCTTATCGATGCCTCCTTATTTCATTGATAATTCATTATTGTTTATGCTCATATTCTGCAGACAATCATTCGTACCGACGTCCTTTCTTCGACGCCGTGTTCATGCCCACAGTAGATGGAGGTGACCTGCATTCATAGTGAGCTAGTACCGACGAGAGCACTCCATTTTCCCAAGTGCCACGCATTCCTCTTTTTGGTATATATACGTATATTCATGTTTTGGGTACGCACGGGTCCGTCCCGTGCAGATGTCTAGTATTCTAGCAGTAGGCTCGTAGATACGCAAAGGTGGGTAGTATGGTCCCCCGGTTTGTTTGTATATGTATATATATATATATATATATATATATATATATATCATTTTGATGTACTCGGGTGGCCTACGTTTATAAAAGCAAATGTATTTCGTAAAATGGCATTATATGATCAATGGCATATAGTAGGAACATAGCGTATGCGTAATATGAGCGGTGTTCGGCGGTTAGCCCTGATACTCGCCGTGCCCGTAGCTCGGGTCGTGACAAGAATAAACGCATTCCCGCAATGTTAAAACTACCAAATTGAATACCGTAAATAGGACCATGTCCAGGGTGTACTTCACCCTCAAAAAAGATATGAGGTACCGATTCCTATTTCGCCCCGCACAACAATAACACTTAGAAGGCATATTGTAACCCCAACTTCTAACCACATCATCTATGGGCATTTCTGCTGCCAAACCTTTCCACATCAAGTAGTGAAATTTTGAATGGTAATCCTTTCACCCATATCTTCTTGTACACCTTGCTTTTTTCACCCGTTTCCTTATGTATTCCTGCGTACTTAATAAAATTTCCCTCTAGTTTCAAGATTCATCAGTGTTTGTCGTCCCCGTTTAAAAGGGGGGGTAACTTACCCAGAATATACTTAGTTCCCCGGAAGATTGTTTATGGTCGGGGCATGCCATCTTCCCAGTCACTACATCAAATACAAATTTAAACTCCTAAA
>NW_026724324.1:0-5481 GCF_029784015.1 Lycium ferocissimum
AGAACCTTACCTTTTCCTTCCACCTCTTCCATTCGGCTAGGTTGTTGTTTTTGCAAAACAAGTGGTCTCCTCCTTCCAACAACTACTCCACATGATAGGGAACCTTCCATTTAGTAGAAAAGCAGAGTAAGAGAAAAATTTTTGATCCATGTTCTCCAAAGTGCAAGTTCGGCCAGCCCTTGGCCGACTCCCCCTCTCTCTTTTTTTTTTTTTTTTTTGTCTTTCCTCCTTTCTTGAATTTTCTTGAATGATTCATGTCTTCTTAATCACACCACTTATATATATATATATATGTAGTACATGACCGTACACATGCCTCATTTTTCTTCCAAATTTTTCTAGAGTTTTTCTTTCTTTTTCTTCCAAGTTTCTTGAATTCTCCAAGTCATCAAAGATGACTAATTCATTGGCTTGGTCCATAATTAAATTGGGGGCCTAGTCATCCCTTGCCCATACACACACATACTCAACTTCACAAATATATAATATACACTCGTGCCATTTCATGAAATTGTCTTCCAACTTTTGGCCTCCAATTTTTCCTTATTCCCAATTTACCCTTAACGCTTCATTCCAATAATATATAAGCGACTTGCGCATACAACCAAACTAAAAATATAACCTCGTCCTCAACTTCCCGCCATTAACTCGGAATATTCAAATGTGCAAAAATGCGAGGTGTAACAACAATTGTGGCAGAAAACTAAAGGAATAGTTGTGGCAAGAGCTCAAGGATTTAATTTGAACTCGAATTATGAGTTGCCATAAGTGTAGTTGTACTGTGAAGGATAGCAACAAAGTCATGTTGAGTGAATACTCGGAATGAAAAGGTAAAATAACGACAAGGATGACGTTGACCATTGAATCGCAAGTGATCTCGATACAGTATGTCTCCCTCAACTGATGAGCAGACCGAACGTACTATTCAAACGTTAAAAGACACGTTGCGGGCCTGTGTTGCTTTCGGAGGCAGCTGTGATGATCATCTGCCACTTAGGGAATTTGCTTATAATAATAGCTATCATTCTAGCATCCAGATGGACGTATAAGGCTTCGTGCGGCAGGAAGTGCAGGTCACCGGTTAGTTGGTTTGATGTGGGCGAAACTAAGTTAATTGGGCCAGATATGATTCAGCAAGTAGTTGACAAGGTGAAACTCATTCGGGAGCGGTTATTAATAACTCGGAGGCAACAGAAGTCATATGCAGATACTCAACATCGACACCTAGAGTTCTAGGTCGACGATCGGGTATCTTTGGAAGTGCCACCCTTGAAGGGTGTTGTGAGATTCGACAAAAAGGGGAAGCTCAGCCTAAGTCCGAGGTATGTTGGGTCTTATCAGATCGTCCGTAAGGTAGACAAAGCCGCCTGTGGATTATATCTACCACCCGAGTTGGAGGCATGCGTCCAGTCTTCTACTTGTCAGTGCTTCGTAAAGGCATAGGCGATCCCTTCAGAGTATATTCCATAGATGGTATCCAGGCACCAGAAAAGTCATCCTACGCAAAACAACTCATAGCCTTACTGGATTGTCAGGTGAGAAGATTGCGTACTAAAAACATAACTCCCGCTAAGGTATTATGGCGGAACGATATCAAGGAAGGAATGAAGAATACGTATTCCTACTTATCTCCTATGTCTTCAAGTAATCCAAAAATCCCAGATAGGTTACGCTGAGTGCTTAACGAACTGTACGTGACAGCCATGAAAGAGACTCCCCCGCAGTGCTTATAAGACCCTGTAGGATCAGTTTAACATTCGAGGACGAATGTTCTAAAGGGGGGGAGGATGTTATATCCCGTATTTTGTACGTTGGGCATTTCCGAGCTAACCATGAAAAGTTAAGGACAAGACTACTCCGGGATACGAGGTTGAGATTTTTGACTTTCGATTTTATGTTAAGGCATAAGTTGCTTGTGATTTTGTTGGAATGGAATATTAAGGAAAATTTGAGGTTAAAAGTGAATTATGGGAAGTTATTAATTTTTCATGAAATGGCCATGTTGGCCGTGTGAGGTGGTGTGGGCCCCACCCTTGGTTGGCCAAATTTGACTAGTCAATCTATGAAGTGTGCATGTGATTATTTTACAATTGTAGGGACTAGAAGTGACAAAAACAATTCTTGAGGGGGCCTAAGGTGGCTGGCCAAGAAATGTGGGCCATAGGGCCACTTGTGCAACTTATATATGCTACTAAAAGATGACAATTAAATCGTCCTCCTCATTTTTCATCCTCTAGAAAATTGAAGAACGATGGAGAAAAAAAAGAAGGCCATATTCGGCCATGAAGAGGAAAGAAGGAGGTTCAAAAATAGCCATCAAAAAAATATTTTCT
This sequence comes from Lycium ferocissimum, assembly GCF_029784015.1. Lineage (NCBI taxonomy): Eukaryota > Viridiplantae > Streptophyta > Magnoliopsida > Solanales > Solanaceae > Lycium > Lycium ferocissimum. The sequence goes on from NW_026724324.1 coordinate 2,334, forward strand.
CCTAGGTTTTCAACTACTTGAAAGGGGCTAAACATCATGGAATAATTGTTAGGGCAAGCCAAGCCTTTGTTCATGCAATTCTCAACCTAAGTCATGTTGAAGAACTAAGTGAAAAAGGTAAGTTTTAATCCTCTTTTTATACGTTATGAATGGTTTGTGCATGTTGTAGTAAGTGGAAATGGGTGAAATTCATGAAAATATGAAGGTTAGTGTGTGGCCGTGTATGTGTGTGTGGTGGCCCGTATATATATGGTGTTGTGTAGAAGTGAGAATTAATTTTATTTAGCATGTTTGGTTGTTGTTGTATGGATTCTATGATGAAAATGAAGGTTTAATGGTTTAAATGGAAGTTGGAGTCGTTTGTAGGTTGTTAGAGAAGAGAATGTGATTTCCATATGGTTTCTTGTATCTATGGAAATGAAGTTGTTAACATGTAGATTGTTGGTGTAGTATATAAATTTGAAAGAAAGAAATGTGTTGTCGTTGTTCTTATGGAATTTGAGAGGTTTCGGGTGATGTTGCCCATTGGTTGGGCCGTTTGAATATTTTGCGGATTGTTTGAAATGTTCTTGAATCTTGTTTGAATGGTTTCGGATTAGCGCTTGATCATATGTAGTTAATTTGAATATAAATGGAATGTTGTCGAATTATGTAGAAAAGAGTTATTGACGTTAGAATGCATTCTGAATTGATTGTTGATGTTGTTGGTATGGTTGTTGGGATTGTTGTTGAAGATTTGGCCGAGTTGAATTCTCGGGGTTGTTGAATTTACGGGGGAAATGCCGCCAAATTTACTCGTAGATAAAGTGCTAGCCTAGAATTGAATTCGAGTGCCTATGGCTAATGTTTGGTATCTAATGATGTTATTGTAGATTTGGGAAGCCAAGACTTAAATTTGGATTAGCTTAGGAAGCGGACAAGGTATGTAAAGCTAACCTATCTTTCTTTTGGCATGTCCTAATTGTAAATAGGCTATGACATGGGTCTCGGGGTAACTCTATTCCTAAGATCCGAGCTTGACTACGATCCTTATTCACTCCTTATTGTTGGCAATTTTAACATGGTGAAATTATGGTTCTTAAGCCTTCTGTATGTTTGGATTACCAATGTTGTATAAAGAATGTTATTTTTAAAAGATTCTGTAACTACGAACGACCGTAACTTTCATAGATGAGCTCGGATCGCTTCGAAACGTTCGTGAGAGATTCTATAATGAATAAGGTCTCCAACTTACGTAGATGGACCCGGATCGGTTTGATACTCGTCCGTGGGCCCCGAGACTTTCCTTTGTGTAATGCTAACGACCCTTAAAGGGATTCGGTGTGACTATCGTCTTAACTCTCGGCGTCGATCACTTACTTCTATCGAGTTTGTAATGACGATTATGCCCCTAATTTCCATAAGCTATTTCATATGGTTGGATGCGTATCTATGAGTCCTAATGTCCTATTTGATACATTTTCGACGACACTCGGAAGAAACTTGATTTGACTATCGACTTGGTTTTTAAATGATGGTTCACTTTGATTATTCTATCGAGTCTTTGAAAATATTTTAAACTGCATATAGTTGCTCACAACTCTGCTCGTGCATATGGTTGTTACCTCTTTCACCGAGTCTCGGGTCGGTTATGTATCGTGCGCACTATGTTATTTTCCGGTGTGATCTTTGTGTTACGGTTCACCGAGCTCTCGCCTGTAGGAGGGGGTTCCGTTTATATTTGGTGTTATGTTGTGATGGCGTTATGGTGTGCTATGATGTGTTATGGGGATATGTTGGGTTACGGAGATATGAAACCTTCGGTGTGATGCGTGTTATGGCGCAACGACGGGCGGCGACCATATTCTAAGAGCCCATCGCATGATTTATGTTTTTATGAGTAAGCATTTTTATATTTTGGACATTGCGTTTGCTTTACGTACTTGGTTTTGATTATGATCTGTTTACTATATTCCATGCTTTGCATACTCGGTACATATTCCGCATCGACCCCCCTTTCTTCGAGAGGGCGTGTTTCATGCCGCGCGAGTACGATACTTATTTGGGTGATCCACCAGACTTAGGACTCTGTTCGATTGTCTTGGAGCGCTCACTTGTTCGGGAGCCTATACTTTGATCCAGATTCTCGTTATTGTATATGTGCATATGTTATTCACGGGTACGGCGGGGCCACGTCCCGTCATATGATTTTGTTATTAGTCTTAGAGGTACGTAGACATACATGTGTGGGTATGGGTAGTCACTGTTCGGTCGTGTCCGTGTGATTTGTGTTTTGGACGTCCCCCCGTATTTTGATAGCCTTGCGCTTATATGTGATATCATTTCTTTGCCCGATATGTATATATGTATTTGTGACATATTTTGGGGGCGACGATTCACTTCTTTGTATGTATAAGATACGATTATGCGGTATGGTCGATGGCACCCGACTTTTGCATATGTCCAATACGTACGTACGGCGATTATGGTTAATCGGTCGTATGGGTGCCCAGCTCGGGCACTAGTCACGGCCTACGGGGTTGGGTCGTGACAGATCACTTACCCCTTATTTGGATCACTTACCCCTTATTTAGTTTACGTATAATAATAGTTACCATTCCAGCATTCAGATGGCTCTGTATGAAGCCTTATATAGACGAAAATGCAGATCACCTATCGGATGGTTTGAGGTTGGGGAATCTAAGTTAATAGGACCAGATTTGATCCAGCAGGCAGTTGATAAGGTTAAGCTTATTCAAAAAAGGTTATTGGCTGCTCAGAATCGCCAGAAGTCTTATGCAGATAATCGACGATGAGATTTGGAGTTTCAAGTAGACAACTTGGCATTCCTGAAGGTATCGCCAATGAAGGGTGCTATGAGATTTGGTAAAAATGTTTATGAGATTTGGTAAAAAGGGAAAAATTAGCCCTAGATACATTAGACCTTACAGGATTATGCGAAAAGTGGGACAGGTGGCCTGTGAGTTAGCTCTACCTTCTGACTTGGAGTCAGTATATCCGATTTCCACGTGTCTATGCTTCGTAAATGTATTGGAGATCCTTCCAGAATCGTACCTATTCATGATGTTCAGATTACAGAAAAGCTATCATATGAGAAGTCCTTATTGCCATCCTAGATCGACAAGTTCGAAGGTTGCGAACCAAGGAT
>NW_026724325.1:0-5376 GCF_029784015.1 Lycium ferocissimum
AATCTACAATTTGCTCACATTTACCAAACCTTAATTAGAGCATTTAGAGATGGAATCTTAAAGTAACATTCGTCTATCAAAAATCTCTCAGACTTCCCCTATAAGTATACCATCTCCAAAACTTTAACTTAGCCAATTTTTAACCAAGAATAATTCGGGAATTCAACCCGGCCAAACTATTAACAACAATGCCAACAATCGTACCACAATTTCCATAATCACCCCCAAGATACATTCTAACAACTTAATCAATATACTACTTCCTTCAAGACCTTCCAACTTCAATGAAAGCAATAACAACTTAATAATTCATACACCAACGATATCATACTAGTCTCATTATCTTCCATGCATGCAAGAGCATTATATTCAATTAGCATAAGTTTCGGAAACAAGCCTTGCACTACTACAACTTCTCTAAGATTATCAAGTTTTTATTTGTAACCTAAAGTCCACAACCAAACTTTCAATTCTCCAAACCATTAAATCTTTATTTCACATCATAAAACCTACCATAACAACAATTACCAACACACAACATGGAATTAACTCAATCTTCCATGCCACACAACATATAACACACACACTCACGGCTTGGCCATGCAAGTCACGGCCACACACACACACCTCTATAGCACATGAATTTCACCCATATTTATACTTCACAACACACTTAAGCATTCATAATATACAAGAAAAGTTCAAATCTTACCTCTTTACTTTGAATCTTCACTTGGCTACAATTGCAAACTTGTCAAGATTTGTGTTTCCCTTGCTCCAAGGAACTCTTCACTATGTTAAGAACCCTTCAAGGAATTGTTTGGCTATGAAGAACAAGTTGGAAACTCTCTCTCTTTCTCTTTCCTTTTTTTTTTCTTCGGTTTTTTTTTTTCAAAGGGGCCGAATGGCCTTGGGAGGTTTCTCCTTCTTTCTTGCTCTTTAATTTCTCTTGAAATGTCTAAGATTATGGGATTATTTAGAAGACTTAGTCTTCTTTTAATCCCATGGATTTTAATCCAACATGGGCTTGGCCCATCAAGTAGGGTGGATGGCCAACATGGCCCAAACCCTAGCCCACTTCTCTTTTTTTTGTCATACAATTCATGAAAAATTATTTACCAAATTTCAAATTTACCCTTCGTCTTCCTCCATAATTCCACAAGGCATATTGCGAATTTCCCTTTATGCCCTTGACCTTTCTTAATAGTTCCGCTTCTAAATGCTTCATAAGCCATTCATATTCTTAGCAAAATAAAAATGAGGCCTTGCTTGTTGTCTTCCCGCGATTGTCTTGAATTATCCGATTGCACAACATGCGGGATATAACATCCTCCCCCCCTTTAGAACATTCGTCTTCGAATGTCGAAGCTCGGCCTCATAGTATATTAGGATTCTTTGGGAGGTCTCCTCCATAGATGCCTCACATGTCGCTTAACATATCCATTTTGGAAGCCCAGTGTTTTGTAGGCCGTGAGCCAATTAACTTCGCTCTGAATGCTGGCCCTAAGTTAATAAGTCCTCCTTATTGAAACTTGAATTGTCCTGGTCCATTTTAGGTCTAACATATCCTTTTTCCCTTTCTGCTAATCTAGTCCGTCCCAACCTACACGACTTCTATAGAGTTTCTAACCACTTCCAAAACGTCCTCACGGCGGGTCCCACTCCTATCTTTACTTTCCTGACTATACTATTACCCTGTCGCCCCTGTTCAAATCTTCACAATGCACCCCCATCCATACATATGATTATCGCTTATCTGGGGCTTCTAAATTCGCACTAGTGGCAGAGACATCCCAACTCGTTTGATTTGGCTCGAGTTTCAACCCAATACGCTCGAAAGAATATAAGGCGTATATATATATATAACGTCGTAAAACCTAAATCAGTCGATGCATATACATTATAGAAAAATACTAATAATATACCTGGTACAACATCAGGAGATAGCTCAGGATCCTGTCGGCCGGCTAGCGCATGGGTATGATGCTGGGGTCTACTCGAACTGGGTATGCCTTCTCGGTCTCTATAACGGTCCGTCGATATCTAGGAAATTTGCACCGGAGGCGCACCAATGATGGCGGGTCGACTACTACCTCGTGGGCCGAACCCTACCGCCACGTCGAAACGCGATCGCCCATAAAATGACCCAACTCCGGCACGGGCATAACAAACACACGTACCTCGCGCGACACGGCCCCGCATGTAATTTACGGCATCGAGGGCATCGTGATACGGGTGGTCTCTTGGTTAGACTCACCGCTATACCGGGAACCCAAAACTCCATAGCCCTCGACCTCGACCCTACGGCCGAGCTTGGTCTCTATCATACCTCGCTGGCAATCGCGCGTCAAATGGTCGGTCCGTCCGACGGACAAAACAAGCACCTGTATCTAAGTAACATTGTCCCGAGTGTGGCTCGCCACATTGCGCGCACCGCTGTTGGGGTAGCCCGCATCGTTAAAGTCGGCTACTGTGCGGGACCCCGAACACTCCGACACTCGATCCGGTCCCCGAACACCTTAATCCTCCCCCACTGCCTCCCTGCGCCTCCCTTCTAGGTCCGAAAGATCTAGCCCTTTTTCTCGTGACCCCCTATCACCGCATCCCACGCGTGTTGTTGAGCCCGGTGGCTACCATCGAGTTAACAAAAGGATAGCCTGTCCTCATCTCCCTGAATCGGGAGCCTCGGAGCGGGGAACCGGAGGTGGCCGGAGCAGAGTGGGAGCTCCTTCTTGCTCCCTAATATCGGCGGAGTGCGAATAGCATGAGAGGAGGCCTCGTCATGGGATTCACCCTCTTCAATTTATCGGCGGCTCCCGTCCAATCCGCCTTTCGTCGCTATCTTACCTTCTCGGCGGTGTTGCTTTCATCTTCTCAAAAGGCATCGAATATGTAACAACGGATTAGGAAAAAGGGGAACCTCTCGTTATAGCTCTATCGCACGATCTAGAATACAAGAAGGTCAAATTTCCTAAATGCCATAAAACCTCCCGTTTATAAGTGTGGCGTGTACACACCCATAAACAGGACTCTCCGGACAAGGCTCGTAGACAAACCCCTAGGACCTTTGCTCGATACCATACACACGACCCAACTAGGGCCGCGACGGTACCCGATACTTGTACCGAGCACCCCTTATCCATCTTTTTACCTCTGTTATTGAGCGGGCCGTATGAACTATACCATATTTTTTTCCTTACACACATAACATTACATTAATAGCACAATTATAAACATAGGCTAATAAGCTTTGCGATCATACTACACAGCGACGGGGACAACCAGGAGTACAAAATATCTACTGTACATATCTGTCTACGAGCCTCTAAACATAGTACACATATATATAGGGAGGGCCGAGTACTGTCGTGCCCGAATATATACACAAAAGTAGTACTAAGAAACTGGGGCTCCGAAACAACTGGAGCGCTGCAAAAATGCTACTGAGGGAACTCCTAGGGATCAAATCCGGCAACTCGCCGACTACGCGCGCGTATGAAACTCCCGCCGTCCACAAGAAGGACGCGCACGAATAAGGCAGTGTGAGTATGTAAGACATGGAAAATAACATAAATAGGAGCATGGATTATGAATAACAATATCATGAGGTCATAGATATATACTGAGACAAGAAAGTAACCTGTGCATAGGAACACCCCTTTCAGGCCGGATACCATGCATGCTTGTTTTTCCTTTTTAGAAAGAAGAACATTTCTTTTCATAGACATAGAAAATAGAACTTATGTTATGTCATGTTTTAATATATAGTATCGTATCAAGTCATAGTGTGTCATGTAGTATCATAGCAAGTCATAGTGTATCGTGTAGTATCATAGCAAGTCATAATGTATCGTGTAGTATCATAGCACCGAACAGCGTCGGCTCGCCCATATTGCGCCGAAATACTCCGGCTCGCCCATAAATCCCGCATCGGGATGATAAGCCACCGACCAAGTGGCAATGAAACATGGTTCCCTTCCCATTTCCCCCATGTATCCCTTCCCCCACCCCGTGTACGTGTACATTTTTCATATACATAGGTCATATAAGCATGCAGAGAGCCCAAGAAAATCATGTGTCCATCGGAGTGACGTAAGGTCGGAAACCTCCGATTATATTATAGAATAACTATGGCGCTTGTCTCACCTTGAAGGAACAATTAATATAAGGAGAGACTATTAATAAAAAGTAATATCATGAGAAAACATAAACCAGATCATAAGGCAACGTTTCGTATACTTGGAATCTTTAAAAGTAGACATTATTCATGAATAGAGTTGAGAATTCAAGAAATAGCTTAATGTTCTCATCTCGACACTGGAATCATGAACTTGGAACCTTTATTCATAGAATCATCATGGTCATATTCATCATGTAAACATTTTCTTCCTTGACATCATCCGTACCATTGTAGAACATGTTCATCGTCATTGTTGTAAAATTTACTTTGCCATAAACCTTTGTTCTTGGGAAAATACGGCACTTTGGGAAAACATTTACTAGCTATCTGAGTGGAGAAGAATCATGCGTTTTGGAATCAATGGATTTGTTAAAACAACTATTATTTAGTAGTCGGAATAATAACCAAAAGCTTTCCTTAACTATAGAAAACGAAAATAAGCGAAATGGACAATAGGAGAGAATTCGGAATAGTGGGCCCACCTCGAGTCAAATGAGGTGGCGTATACAATTTACGTACATTACATTTCATGACGTCACTTCTGAGGGTTATAAGGTGATCAGGTCTCATTTGTGCAAGTTCTAGATATCTAGGCAATTCTTCCTGTTATATCCCGTATTTCATACATTCGGATAATTCGAGAAAGTCGTGGCAAGTTAAAGACAAGATCATTTTCAAGAGTTATTTAACGTACGAGTTGTTAGGGATATCATTTATGAGCATTGGTAGTATGAAAATATTTGGAAAGGCCATGGTAAAAAGGGAAATTCGCAAAACGGGCCGGAAAATAATGTGGAAGCCGCAAGGGGTAAAATGGTAATATTGAGAAAAGTCGAGGGGCAAAACGGGAATTTCACACAAGTTTCTTGAATGTTCCAAAAGGTCATATTGACCCATGTGAGAAAAAAAAAAAAGATGACAAAATAAGTCATCTTGGTGGAATTTCAAGAAAATTTATAGAAATAAAGAAAAGGGGCACGTATAAAAAATTTTCTTAATTGAGGGACTAAAACATAAATATGGAAAAATGGTGGAAGGCATGTATATATATGAGGAGTCATCTTTTAATTCAAGAATTTGGAGAAAGAAAGAAAACAAAGAAGAGAGGGAGAATGAAAAAGGGCCATTCGGCCAACCATGGAGAAATTAGGCCTTGAAATTTTGCTCCAAAAATTTGTTTCTTCATGTATTTCTAC
>NW_026724326.1:0-5433 GCF_029784015.1 Lycium ferocissimum
AAATAATTTTTTGATAGTAGCTTTGGTTTTCCCTTTTTCCATCTCCTGGCTTATGGCTCTTTCTCTTTTTCTCAAAGTTTCTTGAAATTTCTTATGTTGGAAGATGAAGAATATGATCCCTTATCATCTTAATATACACATATAATAGGCATCCATGTGGCCATGGCCCACACCTCATCTTGGGCAGCCCACATGGCCTCATTTTTCATGAAATTTCAACTTTTAAAATTAACTTTCGGCCCCAAATTTTTCATGAGATGTCTAACTTTCCATAATCCACTTTTAATCCCAAATTCCTTATTCCAAATTTACCCTTAACACTCCATACCAACGAAAAGATGAATATGCAACTTGTGCATTAAAATAAAATCGAAGGTCAAAATTCTCGACCTCGTATCCCGAAATGGTCTTGTCCTTAACTTTTCGTGGTTAACCCGGATTATCCCAATGTACAAAATACGGGATATAACAATTTTAGAGGTGACGATGTGGATTATGTTGTGGCATTTCTATAGATATATGTGTTTTCTTGATATAGCCATACTGATTAACTTATCTTGCACATTTATCGATACGTCTCAAACGTCTTCCATGATTTTATGTACATAAGCCGATCTCTACGCCTTACATACTCGCACATCGTTCGCATCGACGTCCCTTCGTGGACGCTACGTTTATGCCCGCATGTGTGTATAGACAAGACGAGGATCTTTCATCGTAGCAGCCTTCGGTGTACCAAATATCGCGAGCTCCACTTCTTCCCCGGAGCACCGCCGAGTTTGATGTATACACGTTTGTATGATTTTTGTTCGGTGGCATGTTGGGGGCCCTGTCTCCACTTGTATACACGCTCATGTCCATAAAGGCTTTGGCAGATGGGGCCCCGTGTATAGCCTTAGTTATGTGTCAGTTTGGCCGTTATATTGGAATCGTGGGTTCATTGGACATATATTTATACATGATATTGCGTTAATATCTAGCCTTAGTCTTATTTTGTCATTCGAGGCATAGAGAACACAAGTTATAAGTTGGTTTGCTCGGTTTTCGTAAGGTGTCGGGTGCCAATCAAGCCTTACCAAGGGTGGGGTATGACAAATTGGTATCGTAGCGGGCTTTCATGTCTCTAGGGTTTTCTCGTAAACCGTGTCTAGCAGAGTCCTCGTTTATGTGGTCGGGCCACATTTATAAACAGGAGGCTATAAGGCATTTAGGAATGATTTAACTTATTTTCTCATCTTAGATCGTGCGGGAGAGCCGAACCATAGGAAATGATATTTCTTGTACTAACCCTTGATTTCGAAATTTTAAGAATGGTGCCATAAAGGAAGAGATGATGATATTAGGATTAGCAGAGGTAAGTCACTTTGTTGAAATTACGTCATCAAGACGTGCATCTTTATGAGAATAAATTGTCATAGTCAAGATAAGTCGATTATACAAGAAAGGGGAATTAGTTTGCGTGTATAATTTAATGATAAGTTCAATTGTAAGATTAGCATTTGCCGTGTCAAGGAAATGAAGATAAGAGGTAAGTAATGGTAAAAAGGATTATGAATCAGATATGGTAAGAATGTTGTAAGTACGATTGAAATGTATAGCTAATGAATGGAAGAGGAAGTGACAAGGAAAGTACAAAAGGACGATCGATAAAGGTTTAGGTATATTTCGAGTTGTGACGCAAGAGGTAAGTTTTGTCATCTTTGCATTTCTTCGTTCGACATCAAGATCCCCGTATGGGCTAGTGTGCTAAGTATGTATATATTTGCCCCTGTGAGGCATTGTATGTATTTTCTGGGTTGCGTGTAGGTCGGGGATAGTAAGAAATATAATGGGCACTCTGCCAAAAATCTCCAAAAAAAAAAAAAAAATTTAAGGACAAGGACCAAAGAAGGACAAGGACCAAAGATTTAGGAGATCACGAAGATTATACGTCTAAGATTGCTATAGATTGATTAATGGGAAAGTATGGGACAAGATGATATGGAATGATAAGATGAAGATAACACTACACGTGAACATTGGGCATTAGTTATTGGAATAAAAAGTACTATTCAAATGACGTATAGTTGGGACATCATTATTTCGAGTATCCCTTTGGGGATTATTATAGGCAAGATTCGAGATTTAAAGTAGTACTTTTGGGTAATGACAAGCAGGGAACTTCCAGTGATTCGTAAGTGAAAGAATAAAAGCGATGACGAAAGGATTATTATGGGATGAAAATTCGATCGAGAATATTTAATGAATACAACACCATAAGGTAAAACCTTTAAGTGGGAAGCCGAGTAAGTTTAAGATGGAAAGACGCAGGACCGAAATAATATACGGTAGACGTTGTATCGGGAATGAATTATAGAGATAGTTCAAAGTAAGAATTGTTGTGGAAATAAGATTAACAAAATCCAAGGCAAGTCAAGAATGAATAAAGTAACTAAAGAGTATCTTTTGAGACCGGACCGAAAATAATTCGGGAAAAAAGAATTGAACGATATTCCGTGGGGGAACTTAATGTCCATAAACGGAAGGATATGACAAGAAATAAGAAGGGAATGCAAGTGCGGAGTTTTAAGATGGTCTTGGAGTGCATCAAGAATGGTTAGTGATATGGAAGATGATTAGTAGTCCGAAGGATTAAAATGGGTTACATTCAAGGTTTTGAAGGAATAAGGTCTATTGGGGGATTTAGGGAAAGTCGACAAATGAGTTCTGCTGTGGCTTAACATAAAGAGAAGGTTTTCATGACTAACTCAAAAGAAATAATTTATAGAAAGGATTACGGAATGGATTATATGTTAAGGTTGATTTAAAGAATGTCATAAAGATATGGGTCTTTCCTGTCATACTTTAGGATGCTGAAGATATTAAGATGGTTTTATATAAGTTAGATTAGTGAATTGGGGTTACTTAGTTCCTACAGATCGGGAGTTGCTCAGTGTAGAAACAAAGTATAGTCAAAGCTTATGTTTTCCATTGATGCAGTAGATGATTACGTCAAGCAAAGTCATGACTAGTTGTAGAAGTTAACACAATTGCAAAACGAGGGTTACGAGAGTATCAAGAGGCAAGTTATGAGATTTAAAGGTTAGTAAGGTAAAAATGAGGAATATATGAGCTATTGGAGTACATGAGGTCATAATTGTCTGCACTTCGCTTAGAGGCTACGAAGCGTCGTGGTTCCCAGATCCGTGCATTTTAGTGATTTCTTCAGAAGCATGTTTTCCGACTTATGAGTTTCTGACTTTGAATTCTTTAGACTCGAGATTTATATGCAAAATTTTCAAAATGTGAGTTCTGGTTGAATTTTGTAACTTTTCTAGGCCATACTATCTCAGTTGAGGGCGTTCGGGTTGATACTTAGAAAATTGAAGCCGTAAAGACGTGGACAAGGCCTACAACTCCTACAAAGGTCTGAAGCTTTTTCGGTTTAGCAGGTTATTATAGAAGATTTATGGAAGGATTTTCCTCTATTTTTGCACCACTGACGAGGCTAACCCAGAAGTCAGCAAAGTTTCAGTGGATCGATGCTTGTGAATGCAGTTTCCAGGAATTGAAAGATAGATCAGACTTCACTCTGGGCCCCGACACTTCCGTATGATCGAAGGCTATGTTGTGTATTATGATGCCCTCGGTATTGGGTTGGGCCGTGTGTCACGCAAAGACTTGTAAGGTGTTATAGCCTATGTTTCAAAGTACCGAGGAAACATAGTAGATGAATTATCCGACTCATGACTTTGAATTAGCGGCAGTTATTCATACTTTGAAGATATGGAGACATTATTTGTATGAAGTTCATATTGACATTTACATGGATCATAATAGCCTGCAGTATATTTTCAAGCAAAAGGAGTTGAATCTTCGGCAAAGGCGATGGTTGGAGTTATTAAAGACTATGATGCAAGTATCTTATATCATCCTAGGAAAGCAAATGGTGGTCACGCACTTAGCCTAAATTGTAAGGCCTATGTGACATTCAAATCGAGAAGAAAGAATTAGTCCATGAGCTCCACCAGCTAGCCAACGTAGGAGTTCGTTTAATTGATTCAGGTAATGATGAATTGTTGTTCATAACCCAGCTGTTTCATCCTTAAACTGTTACACCGTGCAATTTCGTTAGTCGTGAAAGGAATAGACTAATGATATTTACGCGTATAATGTGTTATGATAAGTAAGAAATAGTATTTAATGGCCCTAATTAATATTTCAAAAAGGCATTCAAGATAAAGGAGAGTAGTTGTTAAGGAAAGCAAGTCATATGTCAAGGTCGACCAGTTAATTATGAGTATCGAGTTAATGATATGAATGAAGGCGAAGAGTTATAGTGTCCCTTATAATGGCATTGAGGTGTTAAACAAGTGTTAAGAAGGTTTCATAAGGATCGGAGATCAAACGAGTTGACGAGAACAAGTCTCGAAAGTCAAGCAAAGATATTTGCCGACATACCGGCCGTATAAAATCCACGGACCGTACGTCCAACCATGATTCACCTAGTATGGCATATCTCATCGGAACAAATCGCATCTACGGCCGACATACGCCAAGAAAACATATGACCGTATGTTGGTCCGTAGATCTCGGTTTATGTGTTTTGAATTAATATAAGGGACCTCTCTTTCATTTCATTTTCACTCCTCCACAAGTCAAGAATTCTCTAGAACATTACATACACTTCAACCATAAGAATCCAAAGGAAATTGATGATCAACTTCATCAAACCAACATAAATCAAGAGTGTGAAACCCATTAAAGTCATCTAAACCAAGAAATCCCAAGAGAAGAAATAGGTTTTGGTGCTAGAAGAGTATTTCCACTCAAGACTTGTTTCTACGCTATCTAAGGTAAGTTTCATGATCTTCTCATGTGTTTTGAAGTATTGATAAGTTTAAACACTTGGATTGTACTAGAATATAGAAAATAGGTCATAAATGTGTAAATAGTATCATATAGTAGTTGAACGAATCATGAAAAAATGGATATGTTGAGATTATAAATACGTTATAAATGATATTTAATTACGGAATAAGTATTGTATGTGAAAGAACACGATAGTGAACTTTGGTCATGATTATGGAGAATTTGGAGTGAAATCGTGGAACGTGGGCAATGCAATTGAAAACGACGATTGTTGTTTATGATATTGTGATGGTTGTTATAAATGTTTGGGAGTTGATAGGAATATGGAGGAAGTCGTATAAACAAAGGAAATGTTGCCCAATTTTCTCTAGCTCTAGTAAGCCCGTTCTTATAATTGTGTGAAACTTAATGTTGGATACGAATTCTCTTGAAGGTAGAACGTGTGCATTAAAGAAGAACAAGCAAGCGATAGATTAGTTAAACAACAAAGGTATATAAGGCTAAACCTTTCTTTCTAAGGCATGAATCTTATGTTTATTTTTTTCCCTAGAATTTCCTATATTGGGAAGCGAGCCTATGCCA
>NW_026724327.1:0-2894 GCF_029784015.1 Lycium ferocissimum
CCCATATAAAGGGTAAAAAAATAGCGCCTAAAGGAAATTTTTCCTAGTTGGGCCAAAAACCAGGTTTTTTTTAATTTGGAAAAACGATTAATTAGACGTTAAAAATTTTTAATTGCCTATGGGGGGGGTTTTTTGTCCCGGTGTTCTCGTTTTTAATAATCCCCAAATATTACCCTATTATAGTTTTTAGAAAAACGTATATTGATAAAGAAAGTTTTTTTAATCAAAACATTGGGGAAAAAAAAAAGGATTTCTAACCCTCTTATTTTCCCATAAACCCATAACATAAAAATGAAACGAAAAAAAAAAAAATCCTTGGGAAAACCTTCTATTTTATTCTTACTATAATACTTTGTTTTTTTCGCACTATATCATTTGATAACCCCCCCAAAAACTTTTATCTTTGGGTTTAAATCGAATTTCAAAAGGAAAAAAAGAATTTCCCCTTGCAACAAAAAACTCCTAATCCATATCTTCAGGGGTATATTTTTGCCTTGCCATTCGAAAAAAAAAATAGGTCATTTTTTGGAAAATCAATTTAAAAAATAAATTTAGTTTCCCAATTTGAAACGTTTAATTACTCGAATGTATCAACAGAATCATTTTCTTATTTCTACTAATGATTCTAACAAAAATCCATTTTTTCAACAAATTTTTTTCCAAATTTTCAGAGGATTTGCTTTTTTTGGGGAAAACCCTTTTTTCCCGTTTAAATATCTTCTTTATCTTCTTTCAAACAAAATTTTAAAATCTCATAATTTACGATAAACATTCAACATTTCCTTTTTTAGAGGAAAATTTTTTCCATCAAAAATTTTTATTAGATATAAAATCCCCCGTTCATCAAAATTTTGGGTTCAAACTCTTCTGGAAAAATCCTCTTTTTTAAATTTATTACATTTTTTCTCCACGAATATTAAATTTTTGAATAGTCTTTTATTTCAAAAATTTTCTTTTAAAAAAAATAAAAAGATTCTTCTTTTTCTTATATAATTCTTATGTATAAAAGCGAATCCTTTTTCTGGGCCAATTTCTCATTTACGATCAACTTTGGACCCCTTTTGAACAATTTTTTTTTGGAAAATAGAACGTCTTGTAAATTCTGGGTTTTCGGGCCCCTAGGTTATTAAAGAATCTTTATTTAGGTATAAAGAAAATAAATTTCCCCTTTGGGCGTTTCTTTTGAAAAAAGGGTTTTACCTTTCAATTTTTCAATTCATTTTTCTCTGTGCTTTCACAAAAAGGGACCAAAAAAAAAATTTCAATTGCATAAATTTTAATGGTAAATTTAGAAAATTATTTCTCAATAATGCAATTAAAAGTTCGATACCCTTTTCCAATTATTCCTTTTATTGGAAATAAACAAACTTTTGTAAAATCCCGTAACCGGGTTTGGGGATTTTTCGATTCTATTTGGTTTGGCAATTAAAATCTTTTTTTTTAATTTTGCGGGTCTTCAAAAAAATATCGGGTAAAAAATACTTCGACTTTTTTTGCTAGAAACTGGCACAAAGTACTGTACTTTTTTTAAAAAAACGGGAGATTAAAAACCCTGGAAGAACAAATTCTTTCTTTGACCTTCCCAAATTTTTTTATTTTGGGGGGGTTTAAGTATTTGGTTTTTGGTATTTTGTATCAATGTCTGGCAAATTTTCAATGATTCATTCTTAGATTTTCTGCTAAATATAAAAGATCAAAATTTTATATTCTAAATTTGAAATGTAATAAAGTAAATCAACTAAAAACAAATCTTTCTTTTCTATCGAAAAAACGTTATACATGGGGAAATGTGCAATGGCACCGGGAAATTTATTTTTTAATTTAAGATTAACATTTATTTTATTTAAAAAGGAATTTTTCCCCCATCCATTTGGAATTTTCCAATTTTAATTCCGAGAATCCATTTTTCAACTTCATTAAAAATTTGAATAGATCCACATACCTTGGGAAATATTAAATTTTTTTGTTGAAAAACCCTTCCCTTTTTTTTGGAAAAAACCCTTCCCCGTAAAATTTAAAAATTTTCCCTGCTCTTTTGAAGAGAGGAAAAATTTTTTCTTACTTTAAAGAAAAAAAAATTATCAGGTTTTTTTCCCCACTTTGCCCCTAAGTTTTTCCTTTTTACCCAATCTAAAACGAAAAATTTAAAAATTGTTTTAAATTCCTATAACTAATTTTCACACCCTTTTTCCATTGTTATAATAGCTTTTCCCTCGGTATGCACTGGATTCTTTCATATTCAGCTCCTTTGGGTGCCTGAATTTCTTGTCAATTGGGAACGATGGTAACCTCAGGGAAATTTTTGGTAAATTTCATGTTGCGCGGGAAACCCTTTAGACCCCTTTAGTAGGGGTAACGGGGAATTAATTTTTTTCTTTTTAACCTCTGGGTTTTTAGGGAAAAAAAAAAGAAAAAGAATCTGCTAATGAAGAAATTCTCAAAGGGAAAAACCTTTTAAAATTGGATTATGGGAAAATTTCTTATGTATTTCAACAACTCTCCTTTTTCACTTTTTCCCAGCGCCTTGTAACACCCTTTTTATGGGTTTTAACCCAAATGGGCAATTTCAAAAAAATTGCGTAAAATCTTAATTAACACTTTGGGGTATATCAACCCTGCTAACCTGTATGGGAAAATGCATGAACGTAATTAATCCCCCAAACCTATCAACTCCTCTAAAAAGGATAAGATCCCAGTCTAATCTATAGGAGTTTTGAAAGGGCAATTAAATTTTTTTTGTTTTATCAGAAGGTGTAACTCCCTTTTTTTTTTTTTAATTTTCCGTTTTTTAGACTTTTTGGACATTATAAAAAAATTTTTATTTTAATTTTTTTTTAAAAGAAAAAATAACCTGTTCCTCTTGTTGCAATTTACTTTTCTTTTTTATTTCATTT
>NW_026724328.1:0-5336 GCF_029784015.1 Lycium ferocissimum
AAGACAAAATGATCGAAAGGGGTTATATTTATCATGCGAGTCGTGTTCATGATTTAGGCGGAGCACGATTCTCATCGGTCCGAGTGGTTAATGAGTTCTTAGATGTTTTCCCGGATGAAGCTTCCGAGGTCTTCCTCCCGAGCGGGAGATAGAGTTTGCCATTGATTTGTTGCGGATACTCGGCCTATCTACATTCCCGTACGAATGGAAACGGAATTGAAAGAATTAAAGGAGCGGTGAAGATTTATTGGAGAAAGGGTTTCATTAGGCCGAGTACATCACCAGGGGAGCCGGTATTATTTGTGAGAAAGAAGGATGGATCTGCGGATGTGCATTGATTAAGCGAGTGAACAAGGTAACCATCGAGAATAAATATCCCTCCCGGGATTGATGATTTGTTTGATCGGTTACGGGGTGCGAGTGCTTCTCGAAGATAGACACTGCGGTCGAGGCTATCATCGAGTGCGAGGTACGAGAGGCCGATATTCCCGAAACGCATTCGGGACCGATGGGCACTATGAATTCGAGTGATGTCTTTTGGGGTGACAAATGCCCACGGTATTTATGGACACGATGAATCGGGTGTTGGACCGTTCTTGGATATGTTTGTGATCGTATTTATCGATGATATTAGTTTTATTCTCGGTCGGAAGCGAGCATACGGACCGTTTGAGGACGGTACTTAGCACGCAACCGGCACCGGAAATTATATGCTAAATTTTCTAAGTGTGAATTACGGTTATCTTCGGTGGCATTTCGGGACATATTATTGGGGTGATGGCGTCGGGTGGATACCCGGAAGATTGAGGCCGTAAAGAATTGGCCTGACCTACGACGCGGCGGGTGCGTAGCTTCGAGGATTGGCCGGTTATTACGGGAGATTCGTAGAGAAATTTGCTTCGATTTCGGCGCACGACAAGGCGACTCGAAGGAGCTAAGTTTCGGTGGTCGATGCTTGCGAGCTAGCTTCCGATTCTTGAAGAAGTTGACTACGCTCGGTCACGACTCTTCCGAGGGTCCGGATGGGTATGTGATTTATTGTGATGCCTGCGGTATTGGTTTGGGGTGTGTGTTGATGCGGCACGGGGGGGGTGAAAACATGCTTCCCGGCCCTCGGGAAACATAAAAAGAATTATCCCTCCACGATTTGGGCAAACCGGCGGTGATTCATGCTTTAAAGGGTGTGGAGACATTACTTATATGGGGTTCCGTTGATGTTATCGGATAAAGGGAGCCCCCGGTGGGGTTTTTAAAGCGAAGGAGGGGGAATTTCCCGGCGGAGGGGGTGGGGGGGATTTTTGAAAGATTATGATGTTGTTTTTCCTCCATCGGGGAAAAACCCCAATGTTGTGGCAGTCGCTTGGGGGGGAATCTAGGGGCCCGCCCAAACCCCCCTGCCATCGGGGAAAACCCTTTGGTTGGATATTCGTGAGTTGGCTAGTCTTGGAGTTCGACGGGTTGGAGATTTTGGGGGTTTTTGGTTGGGGATTCGGGTCCTCTGTTACGAAAATTTTGGCGACATCGGTATGAGGACCCTTTCGGCACGGTACGAGGAGATGGGGCCCGGCACGGGAAGACCCCTTTTTGAGATTTCACCGATGGAGTGTTTTTTCCCAAAACGGTGTTTTTCCCGCGTTGCGGGGTTGCGGCGACGAGGTTATGGGGGGCACTTTGCCCGTTTTTTGTTCCCCCGGGATGACGAAGATGTCCATGATCTCGGATGCTTTTTGGTGGGATGGTATGAAAAGAGATATAGGAGTTTGTCGCTCGGTGTCGGCCCCGGCCCGGGGGTTAAGATTAAAGCCCGGGGGGCCCCGGGGGGTTTTCCCGGAAAATGGAGATACCAACGGGGAATGGGAGATCATTAATATGGATATTTTGGGTTTACCTGCCCCCACGGAGGTATGTTTCCCCTTTTGGGTCTTTGGGATCGGTGACGAAATGGGCCCAAATTTTTTTCCCGGCCCCGGACTCCTCTCGGTGAAGTTTTATTGTGGCGGAACCCGTGGGGGGTGGCTGGCGCCGTCCCCGGGCACCGTCGTCCCTTAAAAAAAAATAATAACTAAAGGTATGTAAAAAAAAATTTGGGCATTTTCCTTTGTTTTCTTACTAAGGGGTTTACACCCCCCGGGGAAAAATACCCCCAAAAGGCCACGGGGGCCCCCCCGTATTCGTATACACGTATATATGGGGGGGGGGGCCGGGCCCCGCGGTGGATCCCCGCCCCTACATATAATACATACACGAAACGACAATAGGGAAAACCCCGGTACGTGTCCGGGGGCCCCCAAAAAGAAAAAAGGAAATCATTTTTGGGGGACGGACCCCCGTCGTGCCCACAGAAAATAGTTCATATGTCCCCCAAAAGAAAATATATCCAAAATGTATGAACTCGGGAAAAAGGAGCACCCCCGGCGGAGAGGGATCCCTGGGGGGTGGACCCTCCCCCGGCGTGTTGCCCCCCCCGGAGGGAAAGGCCCCCCGAAAAAAAGGGGGGTTGGGTCGAAATGTGTGCGAGTATGAAAAAACAGAACAGGGTAAAAAAAAAAACCACTGGGGGGCCCCGGATTTTTCCCCAAAAATAAATACGAAATGGGGGTAAAAAAACTTCTGTAAATTTATTCTCATTTTGGCCCATTCATGTCATCAAATCATTAAATACATACGGCTTGGCCCCCCGGGGGAGGGATGTGGTGGGTAAAGTAAACATCTTTATAGCAATCATGAAATCATGTAACCATTCGTATCTCCCCGGCCCTCGGGGGGGACTCGGTAAATAGGATTTAAAACGATCCGGCCGCCACCCCCCTATCATCACACCACCCGGCCCTCGTATGTTATTTTGGGGGGTCCCCGACCCTCTAGTGGGGGACTCGGTGAATAATAATAAAACCCCGGCACGTTTCATCCCGGGCCCGGGGAACTCGGTAAAAAGGGAACGTTTGAAAACCCGAGGAAAGTGGTGAGAAAACCATATGCTCAAAACATACAATATTTTACGGAACTCGACAATCTTAACTTGGATGATAGACCCTAGAAACATTTGAAAACCCAAAAGAAGCCCAAAATTTTTTCGGAATCGGGGGGTTTTTGCCCCAAACTAATTTTCCCGATAGTTACAAACCCCAAAAAGTAGGTCATAGGGATTTAAAATAAATAATTATATCGTTAATTTTTGGGAAATTTGGGAAAAAGGTAGTTTAAAATATCTCTTGATTTTTAATTCAAAAAAAAGGGTTAAAAAGGATTAATAAAAATAACTTGAAACAAAGTGGGCCTACCTAGGTCAAATGAGGGGGGCGTATATAAAACTACATATATTGAACTTCATAAATCTTCATAAAGACTCTAAGGTAATTGGGGTTTCCCTTTTGGGTTTTAAAGCTCGAACAATCTTTCAACCATTGCACAATTTTTTTCACTTCAATTCTCGAACGAAAATGGGCTTTTTTTTTAAAATAAGTTTTAGGAGTAGAATTGCCCTCTAGGCCGTATCCAAACCCCATCATACCTGGGCGTGAAGGGAAAAATTAGGGAAAGCTTTACATACCTTATATCCCCTTTCGCCTCCCAATTCACTTTGTTTGCAAAATCGCCAAAAGGTCCCCAATTGCGATTACTATTCATGGACTTACAATTTCCAAACTTAACAATATTGTTCTATAACAATTTTCGTGCATCTCCCTTTTAAAATAACTCCCGGGTTCAACTGAAATCTTTTAACAACCAAACCAAAAAGGGGCTACAAAATCAAGTCAACTAAAAAAACATCCCAACCCAACTCCCAGAATTAAAAACGTTTAAAAAATTCCCAAAAACACCCCGACTATTACATTCAAACCCATATGACATTTATACATTTTTAAATTTCTAATTAAAACCATTCAAACAATATTCAAAAAAGCATTTGACGATTAACCGATTATTTTCCCAAAAAACTCAAACCCTTACTCCCCTACCCAATTAAAACTCCAAAAGAAAAAACACCAAACCATTAAAATCTTCCCAAAAATTTATGATTTACAACTTAATCCACATACTAACAATAAAAATTCCAAAAAGGGAAAAATTGCAAAAATTCCCTAAGTTCTCAAATCGTACCCCTTGACTAACATCTTCTAAATCCCAAACTTGCTTTTTTTCGATCAAAACGACAACAACGAAAACCTAATGGCGTTTGTTAAATTAAAACCATAAAAGGGCCTTTAAACCAAAACCCAATTCCCCAAAAAGGGTGATTCCATTCTTTTCTTGCCTACAAAAATTAAAAATATTAAAAGGGAAAACCGAAATTTTTCTACAAAAAATATATATATCTGACCCTTTAAAAACCCAAGGCCAACTCCCCTTCCCCCCAACATGATTTTCTTCCATCTTAGCATACAATAAACATATACATCATCTATAACACAAGAAAACAAGATTAAAACTAACCTTCGGCTTTAACCCTTTACCAAAAATTTTCGTTAAACAAAACCCCCTTTTCTCCAAACAAAACACCCCGTTTTTGCCTTTTTTGAATTAGTAACTTTTCTTGAAAAATTTAATTTTTTATGGAAGGAATTTGGTCTTATTTTTTCGGGAAGAAGAAAAGGCCCTTTTTTTTTTTTCTTTTTTTAGTTTCGATTTCTCGGGGCTTTTGGGTATTTATGAAGATGACTTGGGAAAACTCTTTTAATTAAAGTTTATGTGGGCCGCAATAGTGGCGGCCACCCTTGCCCCCTTTTTATTTTTTTTTTAATTTTTAAAATTTCCAAAAAAAACAAGCTTCCCAAAAAAAAGGGAAAATTCCTCCAAATCTTTTTCCCTTCCTTTTCCCAAAACATTAAAATCATACACAATTTAAGCCTTTAAACAATCGCAAGTCTCTCGGGATGGCCCCCCGTCCCAACTTCTCCTAATTCCTTTTGGTTTCCCCTTCTTTTAAAAAAACGGGATGTAACGGTTACAAATTTTTATGGGGAGATTTTGCGACTTCGGGGTTCCCCCCTTTATTATCTCCGGGAGGGGCCGTTTACGGTAGTTTCTAGAGATCCCCTTTTGAGGGGGGGGATTGGGGGGCGCGGGTGAGTCTCGGTCGGCTTTCCGGGCCCCGGCGGGCGGGCCCAGTGGGTCCCCGGACATTGGAAGATATGTTGCGGGCTTTTTCTTTGTTTCGAGGAATTTGGGGGGTGATCATTTTGGGACTTGTTGGTTTTTTTAAAAAACGACTACCACTCCGGTATTCGGATGGGACCTTATGAGGCATTTATGGCGGTGTGGGGGGCCCCAAACGGTTGGTTTGATATTGGGGGGGGGGGGGTTTATTGGCCCCAAAGTGGTCCGCGGGCCGGGGG
>NW_026724329.1:0-5388 GCF_029784015.1 Lycium ferocissimum
CATCCAACATTTTCCAACTCCAATAAAACCAATAACAATACATTTCCTTTTCTTCCAAATTCATGAAATATAACAACCACACATTAACAATATCATTCATGCAAATATAAGAAATCATACTAACATCACCTTAACTTCTTCAATAATCCCCAAACAATTTCCACTTCAATTTAAACCATTAAATCTTTAAATAAACTTGTTAACAATGAAAAGGAGCCTTCATATTACCTTAAGTAGGAAGCCACCACGTTGTCACTCTCCTCCTTGGTTGATTTTGTTATATCCCGCATTTTACTGCAATCGGATAATTCGAGACAATCGCGGGAAGACGACAAGCAAGGCCACATTTTATTTCGTTTGGCGTACGAGTCGCTTATGAAAATTTAGAAGTGAAATTTATGAGGAAGGCCAAGGTATAACGGAAACTCGCAATATGACTCGTGGAAAATGGAGAAAGACGAAGGGCAAATTTGGAAGTTGGAAAAATGTTTCATAAGTTACAAGAAGTTGCCAAGAATATAAAGTGGGCTTGAACCATTTTTGGGCAAAAATTTAAAAGGCCCAACCGGCGGACTAGCCCAAGCCCATACGGGACTTAATTCTTCCTACATAAAAGATGACCAAGTCATCAAAAATTCACAAATTCTCTAGAGAATTCAAGAAAAGAAGAACAAGAAAAAAAGGAGCCATCCACTAGGCCATTCGGCCAAGAAAAATTTCCAAGGAAAAGTTGACAAAAATTTCTTCAAAATTACTTTCCTACTAATTCAAGGGTCCTAAACAAAGTAGAGTGGTTAGCAAGAAGAACACATGTTCATGCAAGTTTAAGTTTCTAGTAAGGTGAAGAATTGAAGGGGAGGTAAGAATCCATTTCCTTTTTATGTTATGATGGTTGGTTTGTGTTGTAGTAGGAAGAAACGAGTAGAAACTATGGAAATATGAAGGCTTGCAAAGTGAGTGTGCATATGTATGTGTAGCCGTGTGTGTATATTAATGTATAAGTGTGATACGTTGACTTTTTATGTTGAATTCTAGTTGTGGACATGGTATAATTCATATTGGAAAATAAGAGTTGAATGAATTTAATGGAACTTGGAAAGGGTAGGTGTTGACCGTACATGTATGTGTGTGTATGTAAGAATCAATTTATTTTATGTGTTATAGGTGATTATGCATGTTGTAGTATGTAAAGGTTGATGAAACTTATGGAAATGTGAAAATAATATGTTGTGGCCGTGGGCAATTGTTGAATTGTGAAAGAAAATGAGTTGATGTTACTTAGTATATTGGCATGGTGTTGTCGGAAAATATATTATAAGGTTGTTATTGTGTTCATTGAAGTTGGAAGGCTTTGAAGAAAGCGGTAAATCGAGATTATGCGTCTTGAATAAAGTATGAGAACCGCTAATGGAGTTGTCGAATTATGTTAATAGTTTAGGGGTTTGAATTCCGGATTGTGATTGATGAGAATTTGGCTATGTCGAATGTTGGGGATGGTATATTTACGGAGGGAATGTCAAAATTTCGGTAGACAAGTGTTTCCTTAAGATTCTAACTCTAAGAATACTAATAAGAGTTTTGGTAAACATGACCAAATTGCGTTAAGATTTTGACGAGATTGCAACGCGAATTTGAAGTAGCAAAAGGAGTGAAAGAGAGGTATGTAAGGCTTTACCTTCCTTTCTTGGCATGTCCTAGACGTAGTAGAGTTGGCCACGGGCCTCGGGGGCCCTTCCTTTCCTCGAAAACCAAGATTGAAATTGGCTACTATTCATTCAATGAAATTGAAGTAGAAATTGCGCAAGTTGTTGGAAAAACTTCCTAAACATCTAGAACTCGTACAAATAAGACCCGATTACTCTAAGATCCTCATAAGTGACGTTATAAATGGTAATATGCGTTAACTTGATACGCCGCCTCAATTGGCCCGAGGTGGGCCCCTTTGCTCCCGGATTTTCTTCAATGTTCTATGTGACGTATAGCGAAGTAGAATTTAAAAGAAACTTTTGGGTTATTATTTTAACTAAGAGATAATAGTTATTTTGACTAGTTCGTCGACTTCAAGACTTATTTTCTTTTCTAAAAGTTTAAAAACGTTTTTCTAAAATATTTATTCTTTTCTAAATCAAAGTTTTACATTTTTTTGAAAATCCTTATAATTGAAATAACGACTATGATTCTACGATAAAAATGATAACACTAAAGATGAGGGAACGTCTATGACATCACATGACATGACAAGATACGGCGTGATATGATATATGTATAAGTATGTAGAATAGGTACATGTAAATAGGATAAGTAAATGTATACACGACATGTATATGTGTACAAGCTACGCGTGTGTGAACCGGGTGGGGGAAGGGACACATGGGGGAATGGGAAGGGAAATATGTTTCATCGCCACCGATCGGTACCGGTTTATCATCCCGGACGCGGGTGCCGGACGCGGGATTTATGGGGGCGAGCTGTATATCGGCGCTATGTGGGTGAGCCGACATTATTCGGCGCTATGATATGACTCGCCATGTCATGACAGACATGCTATGATAAGATACGCTACTGTAAGCAATACTATGACATGATATGCTATGATCTGCCACGACAGGACATGATATGACAAGCTATGCTATGCTATGATTCGCTATGATATACTATGCTATGGTAAGACATGCTATGATACGCTATGTTATGACATGACACGCGATGACGCGCTATGACATGCTATACTATGATACGAGGTATTATGTTATAATATACTATAGCCTAACACACTATGATACGATATACTATGACGCAGTATACTATGACAAGACAGGATAAGATGTACCACGATATGATACGAGATGATAATACATGACAGGGTATAAGTTCTATCTTCTCCATACCTTATGACTCCATGACATTGTTAAATTTTTCATCATGTTATTGCTAGTGTTATCTTCCATGCCTTACATACTCTGCACACTATTTGTACCGACGTCCTTCTTGTGGACGTTGCGTTTCATGCCGCGCGCAATCGGCACAGACAGTGGACTTGATCCTTAGAGCTATACTTTGGGCCGGTATTCTACAACTCAGCTTGTTCCGAGCCTCACTCCCTTGGTACTATTTTGTGTATATGTATTCTCCTGCACTACAAGATTCGGCCTCCCGTCTATGTATATATGTACTATGTCTAGAGGCTCGTGACGGTCGTGTACAAAAGAAATGTTTGTATTTTGGGGTTGTTCGTGTTCGTATAATGTGATGGAAAAGTTTACTATTTTATGTCTATGACGCCGTCATTAATGTTAATGTTAACAAGAATAAAAAAAAAAAAAAAAAAAAAAAAAGAGTACGTGCCTTCTAAGGCCCGCTTGTAACCGCAATATGATACGAGTCTAGGGAGTGCTCGGTACATGTATCGAGTACTCGTCACGGCCCCTAGACGGGTCGTGACATTTTTAGCTCAAATTGAAGACAACGCGACGTACGACACTTTTCTCTTCATGGGCCAACTCTGTGGGCTCCGGATTTTGGTCAAAATTGGTTTTTCTTCTCCAAGGCTTTTTATCTATCTCTCTCCAGAATTTTCTGGTTGTTTCGTATCTTAAAATGAGGGAGGGAAGGCCTGAAATATCACTTATATAACATGGGTCATGGGCCTAACCCGGTTAACCCGAGTTGGGCCTAGCCCATCGACCTTTCGCCTTAAAACGTACATATCTCCTTGTCGACGTCAGTCCGAGAACCCGGACCTATGGTTGGAAAGCTAATTCACTTATCTACAACTTATATTTCTTGGTAGTTTTCCAAATTCCAAACTTATTATACCGTTTTTGCCTCTCGAAGTCGAGGTCATCCAAAACGTTTTCAAAAATATTCGTTTGGAGGACTTCCACTTTGATTCGGCTCAAGGGTCCTTCTTGAGTTGTGTTTCAACTTTACATGTGTGCTTCATATAACTTGTCACATGTCCCAAAAAAAAATATCGATGTGTGGGCCCCACCTCACCGCAATAATCCGACGTACGAAAAATACGAGATACAAATACTATCAACGTGAGTTTAAATTATGTAGCAACAACATGATTGTCAATTTTTCTTGAGAAGCACGTGTCATGCTCGTACTCACAAATGCGGGGTATAACGAAGCCTCTGTTATTTCATGCCATTAGAATGAATCCAAGTATATCGTTAAGACGATGTGAGATGGCACATCTTTATTATGGAAGCTAGTGAGAGAAAAGTATGTGAAATGAGTTAATGATGGAAGAAATCTTTACCTGCATTGCCATATTCCCCGAGAAAGGAAGATGAAATTGGCTATTAGGACTTTGAGAAAGAAGCTTGCACATTGTGGGCGTACAAGAGGAAATCAATCCTTTGCCACGGATGCGATGAAAGGAAACGAGAGGCCGTTATCCCAAACCACGTAAGAAAGGGGTATAGGAACAAAACCCGCTTCCCCGAGAGAAAGAAGTCCAAAGGGAAGAAGCGAAGTCACTCTTGTGTGATCTTACAAATTCAACATATTCCTCGCATAGAAACCCAGTGAGATTTGGGCGGCATCGAAAAGGAAGTGGTTGAAAGGAGGAATGGCAGACAAGACCATTAATTCACGTGGTCAAATGAGCTTCCCTTTGGTGTCTCAAAGCAAGGAAGATCCCGTACATAAGAATCAAAGTAAAATAACTTATCCTAATACTCTTACCTTGTTGAGTGATCTTAATGACAATTTGAATATGAAAGTTAGTTTACCTTGTATTGAGCCTAGTAAATCCTTGCCATGTCTTGATAATGTCATTATTGAAAGTGTCCCTACACTAGTTGTTCCTATTGATGTGGATAGATCCTTGCAGTCGATTTGTGTCACCTAAGTGTTGACTAGCTTTGTGCTTTGAATGATAGTGCATTATTGAATGCAGGTGCTCAAACACTAGTTGATCCTTTAGATGACCAAATTGATTCTTCTTGCAAGATCGATTTGTGTCCACCTAGTGTTGACACTTGTGAATTAAATGGTAGTACCATTTTATGTGGTCATCATGTTAGTAATTCTTGCGAGTTTGACATACTACTAACTAGTGTTGAAACTTATGTTGATCAACTTGCTTGTAATGATAATTCATTACTTGAGGATCCTTGTGATGTGTTTAATGTACCTCTAGTTAGTGATAATGTTGATATAGTTGGTCAATTGAAAGAATGTGACATCTCGCACTTGTTTGTTTCATGTCAAAATGGGTCCTCTTGATCGTACTTTAGTGTCGTGTGATAAGACTCCAATTTGTAATGGTGATGTGTGTGTCGTAGATAGTCGTATGGCGAAATGCATTGAAAGATGACATTGGTTCTTTTGAGAGTGAAATAACATGCTTTGACTCTCTTGTTCATGGATTACTCT
>NW_026724330.1:0-5722 GCF_029784015.1 Lycium ferocissimum
GGACGTCGGGACAAATAATCTTGGAAGAAAGGGGGGTGAAAATATTCTCGACTCGAATGATAAAGGGTAACGGACTCAATCATGCACATATGTATCTTGATAATCATGTATGTGTATATGAACTTTTATTACATCATGAGTATGTGTGTATATATATATATATATATATATATATATATATATATATATATATATAATACATACCTTTCTGTCGTTTCCTTTCGTGCATAATAGCATAATGGACCCATCGTGACGCTCTTCGGCATCATAATCATCGTATACAATTCTCGGGCGGTTTGCCTATATAACGCCATAGCCCTTCCCCTTAAAAATCATGTCGTACATAAATACAAGTGTGCAAATGCATGATAATCTTTGTAAAACATCAAAAGACTCCCTTCGGAGCAACTTTTATGAAATACATATGAATAAAGGTTATTTAGACACCATTATGGAAACATACAACTTATGGATGCCCCTTTGGGACTTAAGAAGTCAAGGAACTCAGGATATGAACAACACCAATACCAACATAAGAATGTGAATTCCTACATCTAGGAGTGGATTCATTATGAATATCATTACGTTTCACACTTGTCATAGATCATGCCAAAACGAAAGAAGGAATAGCCTTAACATACCTTTTGATCTCATACTACTTAACACTTATTCTTCCAAGCTCGTAATCTAACCAAGAGAATTCATACTCGTTGTTTATAAGTCATATGCTTATTCAAGTCTTCAAATTAAACCCCTTTTAGAATCTTACGCCAAAATTAGCGCATCTCCTCCGTTTATATCCCTAACCCGAAATTACAATACCAACAACCAACACAACAACAACAATAACACTAACACCAACATCATCATCCCGAGTACCAAAATATTTCATAAAACATCCCACACGATGTTTATCAATATACAATAATAATATACTCTCTTTCTTCCTAATCAAGGAGCATAATCTCATTAACACACCAATAATATTAGATGCCATCCATATACATGGAAATTATCCCAAATACATGACTACAATATGCTCAAAACAATCTATAAACTCAACAACTACAACACAACAATTTATGACCTTTCCTCCATAACTATTTTCACTTTCAAAACTTGTTAAACCTTCAAATCAACTCGACATAAGAGATAGGATGAAGAACATATCTTATACTTGAAGAAATTTAGCCACACCAACTTTCTTCAAGACCAAACTTACCACAACATCAAGTAGAAACAAGAACAATCACTTTTAGGCATGACTGGTTGGTGTAATCTTGTCGAATTCCTTGATTTAGCAGTCAGTAAATGTTTAAGAGAAGTGTATGGATGTGTCTAGAACTCCCAAGAAGTGTAAATGATGAAAAAAAGTGGAATAATAGGGTATTTATACCCCTTGAGAGTCAGTTCCACCGACTTTCCAAATGGGGCCCGCGGGGAGCCATTTGGCAGCTTAGAGGCTTATCTTGAAATGCCTATAACTCCCTACTCCGATGTTGTTTTGACAAACGATTTGTTGTGTTGGAAACTAGACTTCCTGAACTTCAATTTAGGATTTTGTTTCACTTCAAAACCCCTCATATACTAGGAGATATACCCCTCTAAAGTTGACCCAAAATTTCAGTCCAAAATTCTGCCAACTTTTTTTGAATTTTCGGCAAACTTATTTTCTTCGATTTGCTTGATCTCGGAACCTTTAGACACTTTCTTAACACTTGTTAAGAGTATTCCTCAACCTTCTACCATGACCTCTCTGAGCTTACATTAGTTTACTTACAACACAAACGACGCAAAAATTTTCGAGATGTAACAGATAACCCTCAACTTGGGCTGATAGGGCCTACCTGCACACAGATAATACCAACCCACCGACAAGGCTACAACGGATAAACATAAACACCGACTATCTGCGTCTCGAACCGGACACACACCCAAAACATATATATATATATATATATATATATATATATATATATATATATATATATATATATATATACGAGGGTCGTTATGATCGTACAAAACCAACAACACCGAAATAGGTATATACAAGTTGGCAAGGATATCACATTGCACACTATATACAGGACTCGTGTATAGAGAAGCATAACTGAATAATGGATAGGACAAGACCCCGGCTCACCCGTCATTTATACAAATACAAAAGGAAGACTCCACATAGACCTGGAAACTCCAAACAAGGGAGAGCGCATAAATCATCTTATATCAAGTCCTATCTACTGAGGAGGTCTATCAGTCTGTCTATCTGTACCTGCAGGCAGGAATGCAGCACCCCTGGCAAAAGGGACGTCAGTACGAAATAATGTACCGAGTATGTAAGGCAATAGATAACTGGAACTGAATTATAACTGAATTTGAAATACATGAATCAACTGAAATAAACAAGGATTAGAGGAACACAGAAAGTACATCATTCGCACTCTGCTCGACTCCACAAGCAACCCAGCCGCATCGAGTCTAGCCTTCGGCCATATCCGAGGCTCGGTACAACCACTCACCCAATAATGGCTCGTTAATCCCCAATCGTTAGAAGGCGGTGCATCTCTACCACAAGTATAGCTGGTCTTGCGTGACTTTATTACAACCCAACATGCTATCAACAACATCTATACCAAACTATCATAATTCCATTACACAATCACGAGAGCTAACACTAAAAATACTCATGACAAAGGACCAATATGATAATGGCAATATAATTCTAAAGAAATGGAAGTGGAATTCTTTTGGAAAACAAGTTCTTTTGCTAGTCATTGCTGATTCGGAACATGTCAAGTATGAACTAAGACGTGTGAAGACGACAATATGTCTCTTTATACCTTTCCTAGGATCATGAACACGAGAAGCTGATAAGATCTTTATACGAGCTTCAATGTGTGATTATTGTAATTATTTGCTAAAAATATTCCTTTCTTGCAAAAAAAGTCATGCTTATCATAAATCTTATTTTTTGGCAAAATGTCCCCCTTTGGAAAAAAGGGGTTTGGTTTAAGATGCGTATAAGGGCTCAACCAACTTCATTTCCGGACCAAGACACACTTGGGATTTCTCCCTAGTAGAGTCGCTACTATTTTTTATCCTAATGAGATGAGTCTAGTTCTTATAAGTTTTTATTACTTATTTATAGAGAAAATAAGTTGAGTATATCTCCTTTGTAATAATTATATAGGTATGGAAAAGAGTTTATTATTTCTTGGTTTTAGTCCATTGAAGCTCATAATCAACTCTATTCTACTACCAAAGCCATCTTTATCTCAAATATTGGTTTAAGTGTACTTCCTCTCATTTTTAGTCTTAAATTTTTCGGGCTTGGCCCAAAATGGCAGAAAATCCTTAAGCCTTTTGAAAGTAATCTTAAGTCCAATTCAAATTTCATAAGCAGTCCATTCAGGTTGAGAAAATCTAATTTTTATCTTAAGTCTTCACAAAAGAAGAAACCAGTCCAAGTCACCAAAAAAAAAAAAAAACATCCAAATTTATTTAAGTCCAAATTATGCTAAGGTAAAATGGCTCATTTTCCTTTGGTTTTGAAAAATTCCCAAACGGGCTTGAGGCCCAAAATTGATTGCAATTCTGCCCATTGTGATTCCAAATTTTCACAAATTGGCATAAGGCCCAAAATTATGACTTAGTTTCATTTTCAAAATTCATTTAACTTAAGCCACATTATCAATCCAATTTTATAACTTGGAAAAAAGGAAGAATCTAAGTTACCGATTTCGTGCTTATACTTAGGATTTAACCGAGTTTGGAAAATCATTTGAAATGACTTCCTAGTAACTAGGTGTGTTTCCTAAGTTCTACCATATATAAGGGTTTCAATATATACAAGTATCTTTCACAAATACATAAAAATATACAAGTATATGTGAAATAATGAAGAGGAGTTTGGGCTTGTGGGCCTACCTAAGCCCACTAGTTGCCATTTTCACCCATGGTTGGGCCTTCAAATATCTCCATTTTTTGTTCAGACTCGCTCAAATAAGGAAGTTTGGGCCTCAGGCCCAACAGGTTTTGAGAAGGAGCGGCCCAAGAATATTATCCCATGCAACACAAAAGGAAAAAAGAGGGTGATGGGTAAAAGGACATCTAGAACTTAGTTACTTGTTTAACATGCACTAATCATAATTATACAAATAAACACGTATATATTAAATATATATATATACTCAAGCAACTAACACATGTAATATAAAATGTCCAGTCCAGAATTGTAAAAATGAAGGAAGGATTTAAACAAGCAAACCCAGTTTGAAATAACAATGGCCAGGGATACGACCCAAATAAAATCAGCTCATAACAAATGAAAGGAAAGCCCAATACATCAATAAGTAAAGAAGCAGGCCCAAATCAAACATTATTATAAAGCAAAGGCTAGCAGTTTTGAGCCCACATAAATGTTATACGATATTTATATACAGAGACTGCATATGCTTGAATAATTTAAGTATATCATATGCATTGTCCATTTAAGCAGAAATTAACATGCCAACTCAGAGGACATTATTGATCCTTATAAGTATATTATGACACCATTTAAAAGGGCACAAGGACTAATTCAAGAGAAAGGGAAAGGATATGGCATAAATGACATATATGGTGTTCAAAATTCAGGGATAACCAAATAGGGGTATACTATCTAAAGGATAGGGAATCACATGTCATTCAAGACTAGACAAGATCATTAAATCATTTCTCATATGACAAAGGGTGTTTTCAACAGCATACACATATTAGGACAATGTTTCTAAGCCCTTTTAACAAATAGGCATGCACATTAGGTGATCTATTCTTTGCTTGCAATTTTAGCATAGCCACAGGAAATCAAAGTAGACAGGAGTTTCAAACAAATGACTAACAGGCAAGCAGGATATCAGCATTTTTTCAAGTTTAGGCTAGGTTCCAAAGACAATACTTTTTCTAGGTTCATGTGATATATCGGAGGCAGCATACAGGTTATGCAGAAAAGGGCATGTGCACAAAGAAAAGGAAAGGCAACATTAGCATACAACTTGACCCTCTGGTCTTACTAAGCAATATAGGATTTCAACAGATAAAAAAATGGATCAAGTAAGCAAGGAAACATACAAAACATTTACAAACTATGGCACTCAAGGCTTAAGAAGACCAAATAGGCAAGTTTTAGGGTCAAATCTCTGTATACGAGAAAGAACCTAAGCATTAGTTTCCCACATATAGACTCATTATGTTAACAACACATAGCGGTCTACCATCAAGAACAAACAGAACAACTTTCGACCCCTAAAGTAGACTTAACCAAAGGTGAGTGTTGAATACGAGTGCCTATTTTAGGGGCAAAGGATTCAAGGAGTAGTTATACCATATTCAAAACACAGGTGGTTAACTTATCATAGCTTACTAAAGCACAATTTATGCATATATACTAAGCTCCCATGCCAAACAATCCCTAGATTCAGGCTTAGAATACACTTATGGACCATTAAATTACCATTTGAAACATTATTAATCCAATAAGCACATCAGAGGTACTTAACAGGATCACGCTGAGCTAGAGTTACTTGAATCTCATTGTAACTAATACTAAGGCATACATGACCTTAAAATAGTCAAACATGCTTATATCTTGACTCATGCTTATACTGACATCTGCATCTTAGTAAGCAGATATTACCCCACATTAAAAAACTAAATACCCCTAAATTTAAAAAAGAACTTA
>NW_026724331.1:0-5902 GCF_029784015.1 Lycium ferocissimum
AAAGGGGTGGTTAATTAATTTAAGTAATTTTTTTCAAAAACAAAAAACAAGAAAAATGAGAAAAATGGAGTTTTTGAAAAGAAAAAGAAACCCATTTTACTTTTTGGAAAAAAATTTTTTTTAATTTTTTCTTAAAAAAAAACAAAAAAAAATTTTTCTCTTTTCAGAATTTTTAAAATTACCCCATCCCTTTTTTCTTACTAATTTTAATGTAAAAACCCTTACTTCTCTTTAAATTCTCTATTTTTTTTTTTATTTTTTCATATTTCATCATCAATTTTGTAAAAGGGTGGGTTGTTTGAAAAGTTTTTTTTAAATTAAAAAAAATTTCCTCTTTTTTTTTTTTCCACCACGTCGTAAATACTAAAAAAGGTAAAGGGTTTCTGATACATCTAAAAAAAACCAAGACTAAATTTTTTAACAAACAGGATAAGGGAATCATTACTTTTTCGTTTCGACACAAAAAAAAAGGAAATTTTTTTCGAAGACTGGGAAGACAAATAACCCCCCTGAATTTTTTTTTTCCCCCGCTTTTTTCCCCGTTTCCTTTATGTCTAGTATTTAAAAAATTTTGACTTTTTTTCTTTTTTGAAAAAAAACAAATTGAAAATTTTTTATGGCAGTGAAATCTGTAAATTTTAAAACATGGTCCCACTACCCCAATAAAAAAAAACGAAATCAAAATTGAAATCAAATACTCTTCTTCAAATTCTCATTTTGTCTTTTTCTACGAGGGGGAATCCCTTGCCACATGTAGAATTTTGAAAAAATAAAATAAGAAAAAGGGAAAATTTTTTATAATTTCTTTTTTTGGATCATAAATAACCCCACGAAAATTTGGTTTTTTTTCGAATTTGATATCGATAAATCTGCGAACCCTAAATTTTTCGGCCAATTAAACCCTTTTGGGGGAACGTTTTTTTTAAGCCAAAAATTTTTGCAAAATAACAGATGCCAAGAAGAACAAAGTCCTTGGACACGTAATGGAATCTTGGACATATTTCTGCATCTCCTGACAAATCCGCACTTTGGATTACTCGTGAATGGTGATCAATGATAGATTCGCCTCGGAAACAGAAGTTCTGGTCCTGGAGGGATAATATCAACCACTTGACCTCGAGCATCCATGTTATCTCATATCCCCTTTTCTTTTCGCTGATTTGTTACTATACCTGCTCCTGAGCATTATAGACATCACTGTTTGACTCTTGCTGCCGTCAGGATAAATCTTTCCTGTTCGCTACTATATAGGATATTTTAAAGTAAGCATCCTTCTATTGTATGATCGAAGAATAGGAAGTTATTTCACTATATTTTGCACCGGACAATATACAGATATTTTTGTTGGGCGATAGTTCTGAGACAATGCCATCTTTCATCTCGGGAGAAACGATCGGAGTAATTCAAACCCCTCCAGGCAAAGCGTGCAATCTTTACCTTGAAGAACCTATTTCAGTCATATCGAATTCGAACAACGCTTCAATGCATATCAAGCAGCTTTCCTTGAATAAAAGGAAACCGCAAAAAGTATAGCTAAGGCAATTTGATTCATTGCAAAAAAGTAACATTTTTTCTATCTGTCAAACAGAAT
Organism: Lycium ferocissimum; assembly: GCF_029784015.1. NCBI lineage: Eukaryota > Viridiplantae > Streptophyta > Magnoliopsida > Solanales > Solanaceae > Lycium > Lycium ferocissimum. Next base: position 1,592 of record NW_026724331.1, read on the forward strand.
ATACACTAAATGGTTCGTTTGTAATATGAGCGATACTGAAAAGATCAGTAATCTTTTCTTTAGCAAAGAAACTTTTCTAGATATGATTCTATCTGTCCCCGAAATTTCAACCATTAATTAGTAGTTCTTGATGATTCAACGAATTCTGGCATAATCTGAAAAATCTTATATTTTAAGATTAGAATTACCAAAATATAAAGTTTATAATACAATCTTTTCAATAGCATGATAAGTCACAACTCAAAGTTCTACATTCTACTATTGACTTATATAACGTATCTTATATATTTGAATATAAATAACTATCAGAATTGACAAATCAACATTTAAATACAAAAATTCAATAATTTAAAATTTTAATTCATGATAATTTAAAATACTATATATAATTTTATCATATAACAATACATGTTCAAAAAAACAAGATTGTTTAGATCCGCTGGGACCCAATCTCATCCATTTTTTTTGAAAACGTGAACTTGTATCATAACACGGATATCTATTTATTGAAATATAGTATAACATGTGATTTCCACCGAACATAAAGGAAAAAACTCTTATGCCTGCAGAAACATGATATATGGATATATCAATTCTAGCAATTTTCAAATAGATCAGGATCGCTGGATGGCTGAAATGTAGTCGGTGAGTCTATATGTATATCGATATGTATAGTGGGATCGTATTAAATAAAGAGTATGTTATTATTTTAGATTTAACCAATTTGATGAATTACTCCTAAAGGTTGACATCAAACTAGTGCTAGTTCACCTCAAACTAGTGCTAGTTGATGAGAGTTACTTCGGAAACAAAAAAGTAAAGTCAAATTTCTCTGGGGTATTATCTCAATTCCAATAAAATGCAATCGGGTAAAGTATGACTTGGCGATCAGAACATATATGGATAGAACTTATAACGGGGTCTCGAAAAATAAGTAATTTCTGCTGGGCCTTTATCCTTTTTTTAGGTTCATTAGGCTTCTTATTAGTTGGAACTTCCAGTTATCTTGGTAGAAATTTGATATCTTTTTTTCCGCCTCAGCAAATCGTTTTTTTTCCACAAGGAATCGTGATGTCTTTCTACGGAATTGCGGGTCTCTTTATTAGCTCTTATTTGTGGTGCACAATTTCCTGGAATGTAGGTAGTGGTTATGATCGATTCGATAGAAAGGAAGGAATAGTCTGTATTTTTCGTTGGGGATTTCCGGGAAAAAATCGTCGCATATTCCTCCGATTCCTTATAAAAGATATTCAGTCCGTTAGAATAGAAGTTAAAGAGGGTATTTATGCTCGTCGTGTTCTTTATATGGACATCCGAGGCCAGGGGTCCATTCCCTTGACCCGTACTGATGAGAATTTGACTCCACGAGAAATGGAACAAAAGGCTGCTGAATTAGCCTATTTCTTGCGAAACCATTTCGAAATCAAATTTTTTTTAGTTCAATATTTGTTGGAATTGACACTTTAGATCCAGATAGATCGTATCTTGTAAATTTGAAATTCTTTCTTTTGTATTCTTTAATGACCAACAATTGGATTTCTTAATTAAATAATGAGAACTAGCCAATTTATCTTTTGCCAGTCATTTTTTTTTATCATCGTAATATCTTTCCCTCAATTATTCTATTCCTGACTATGGGTAATCAGTGAAATTTTTCGAAATATTGGATATTTTGATATAAAGGAGTTCTTTCGTCTCAAAATCTGAATAATATTCATTACTTAAAGTGGTTCTTTCGATCATTCATCGAAAGGAGACATGATTTCGAATTTGACCAATTGAGATATCAGGAAACAATATTCTGAATTTATTCATTCGAAGTGAATTCTTAGCCTATTTCTGTATTCTTTCTAGATTCAAAGACTAACCACAAAATAAAAAATAAAATAGATTCATAAGTTCGATACCTTGTATAAAACTCATGTGTAAGAAATATTCGATCGCATAGAGTGTACGAATGGGTTGATTAACAATTCACAGATGAAAAAATGGCAAAAAAGAAAGCATTCACTCCTCTCTTTCTATCTTGCATCTATAGTATTTTTGCCCTGGTGGATTTCTTTCTCAGTTAATAAATGTCTGGAATCTTGGGTTACTAATTGGTGGAATACTGGGCAATCCGAAATTTTTTGAATAATATTCAAGAAAAGAGTCTTCTAGAAAAATTCATAGAATTAGAAGGAACTCCTCTTCTTGGACGAAATGATCAAGGAATACTCGGAAACACATCTCGAAGAGTTTGGGATAGGAATCCATAAAGAAACGATCCAATTAATCAAGATACAAAATGAGAATCGTATCCATACGATTTTGCACTTCTCGACAAATATCATCTGTTTTATTATTCTAAGCGGGTATTCATTTTTGGGTAATGAAAAACTTGTTATTCTTAACTCTTGGGCTCAGGAATTCTATATAACTTAAGTGACACAGTAAAAGCTTTTTCTATTCTTTTATTAACTGATTTATGTATCGGATTCCATTCACCCCACGGTTGGGAATTAATGATTGGCTCTATCTATAAAGATTTTGGATTTGTTCATAATGATCAAATTATATCTGGTCTTGTTTCCACCTTTCCAGTCATTCTCGATACAATTTTTAAATATTGGATTTTCCGTTATTTAAATCGTCTGTCTCCGTCACTTGTAGTTATTTATCATTCAATGAATGACTGATAAAGGATCCATTGATATTAATCTAATCCAATTAGAATGCTTGGTACTTTGTAGTTGTACATAAGCAAAGTATTGAAAATCGTATTTACTCTTTCTATTTCTAACCATCGGGAAAATTCATCCTATATTATTCCTAGATTATTCCAGCAAATAGCAGAATCGTGGCTAGGGAACTATACTAGCGACCTACCCAATTTATTGTAGAAATTTTCGCGATCAATGATTGGACCATGCAAACTAGAAATGCTTTTTCTTGGCTAAAGAAACAGATTACTCGATCTATTTCCGTATCGCTCATGATATATATCTTAACTCGGACATCCATTTCAAGTGCATATCCCGTTTTTGCACAGCAGGGTTATGAAAATCCACGAGAAGCGACTGGGCGTATTGTATGTGCCAATTGCCATTTAGCTAATAAGCCCGTGGAGATTGAGGTTCCACAAGCGGTACTTCCTGATACTGTATTTGAAGCAGTTGTTCGAATTCCTTATGATATGCAACTGAAACAGGTTCTTGCTAATGGTAAAAAGGGGGGGTTGAACGTGGGGGCTGTTCTTATTTTACCGGAGGGGTTTGAATTAGCTCCTCCCGATCGTATTTCTCCCGAGATGAAAGAAAAGATTGGCAATTTGTCTTTTCAGAACTATCGCCCCAATAAAAAAAATATTCTTGTGATAGGCCCTGTCCTGGTAAAAAATATAGTGAAATAACCTTCCCTATTCTTTCCCCTGCTACTAAGAAGGATGCTTACTTCTTAAAATATCCTATATACGTAGGCGGAAATAGAAGGGGTCAGATTTATCCTGACGGCAGCAAGAGTAACAATACAGTTTATAATGCTACAGGAGCAGGTATAGTAAGCAAAATCATACGAAAAGAAAAAGGGGGATATGAGATAACCATAACGGATGCGTCGGAGGGACGTCAAGTGGTTGATATTATCCCTCCAGGACCAGAACTTCTTTGTTTCCGAGGGCGAATCTATCAAATTTGATCAACCATTAACGAGTAATCCTAATGTAGGCGGATTTGGTCAGGGAGATGCAGAAATAGTACTTCAAGATCCATTACGTGTCCAAGGACTTTGTTCTTCTTGGCATCTGTTATTTTGGCACAAATCTTTTTGGTTCTTAAAAAGAAACAGTTCGAGAAGGTTCAATTGGCCGAAATGAATTTCTAGATTCGCAGATTTATCGATATCAAGTTCGTAAAAAGAACCAAATTCTTGTTGGCGATTATTTATGATCAAAAAAATGAAATTATGAAAACTCCTTTGTCTTATTTATACTCTTCTTCAAAATCTACATACTATGTGGTACAAGGGATTCCCAGCATCTCGTAGAAAAAGAGTATGTAATGTAGAATTTGAAGAAGAGTATTTGACTTTCATTATTTTGATTTCGTTTTTTTTTCATTGGAGTAGTGTGACTATGTTACTATTGACAGATTTCACTGCCATAAGGCCATAAGACGTATCAATAGTTTTCTATTCTAAATAGAAAGAAAGTCAAATTTGTCTAAATACTAGACATAAGGAAGCGGGGGATAAATGCGGGGAACAAAAAATTCTAGGAGGGATTATTTGTCTTCCTAGTCTTCGACACAAGAAAGGGGTGTAGAAAAATCCTTT
>NW_026724332.1:0-5576 GCF_029784015.1 Lycium ferocissimum
AAAAGAAAACAAACAAGACTAAAAATGATGTTTCATCCGACAAGCACCTCCTTCAAAACCAATACATAAGAGAGGAGTGAGAATTCAATAAAATATTAGGCATCGTTCCCACGTTTCAATAAAGAAAATCCACCAAACACGAAAAAGACTGAACTTTGTTCAAATGGTGTTCGCGTAGCTTAATAATCTGCAGAAAGAAAGCCATCAAGTATTCTTAAACGCATTTGTTCTCTTAGAAGAATACATGAAAGGTCTTTGGCAGATTTTATTATTGTCATTCTTCTTCTTGTTTCGATAACCAGCAAACTCCAAGGGACTATGGCGCTAGGTTTGAACTCGGTGGATAATGGGCGCGCTCCTCTCCCTTTCTCCATTTAAATACCAAGCTTTTGTCTGTAACATGGTTTGAACCCGTAAGGTATACCTAACTCACACATCTCATTCAAATTTATTGATTTTAGAGAACTAACTATTTCAATTAAAAAGAAAAGTTATAATTCTAGAATGGAATGGGCTTGATTACACCAAATCTTATTCATATAACAGACTCCAACTAATATGGATTGAGGATGGTCATTGATTGTCCTTCTTTATTGATTTTGATGAAGATGTTTGGATTTGAGTAGACAAAGTTGGTTTTCTAAATATAGTCCATTTTCAGTAATAGTTATTATACCGAGAAAGCCACCTTTCTTCCTTGATTCCGTTGCCTTCGACAAGAAATTTGACTTTCATTGCTGAAGTGACAAATAATGTTGAGTTGATTCTGATACGGAATCAGATCTCATTGGAGACGACTATTGGTAGGTAGAGAGGCTGCGTTTTCCGAAAAGAATGGTGGCAAAAGGATATAGTAATCACCAAACAAACCTATACGATAGGTTATTAGATGAGTGACCATATGAGAAATTAACTAAATAGATTCTCACTAGAACCTCCTAATATAGGGAACTGAAATAACGTTCTTTACCCCTAAAAGAGCAACAATTGAATTTGTACTCGGTTTAAATGATACATGACTTAAGCTTAATAACGAATGTGGAGAATTAACGAGTGGGAGTAACAAAAGAGAGTCAACGAAGCGAAAAAAAGCAAAGAGAAAAAAATAAAGATCCCGAGTTCGATATGATAAATCTGGTGGGAGAAGATCCTTTTCGGGATTATGTTCCCTAGGTTCGATCGGGAAATTCCTTCCTCGGACTGTTGTACGGACAATTAAAATTTAGAACGGAGCAAAATGATGAAATACTGGGCAAATGTCTTTAACGAAGAAGAACTTTTATTAGCAACTAGAATGTATTGTAGAGATTGTGATGCCCTCTAATGGAGCTAATAAATGTGTTTAAATAGTATAAGAGTCCTACTAGACTTAGGAGGCACGAACCCTCACGTGGATAAAAACAGCTGCGATATAGTCGGACACGTCCGTTGGTGGCGCGATCTGCGGCGATAAATCGGAGAAGATAGCTTTCGTCGATTTGGGTTTATCCCATCGAACATTCTTCGGAGTTTTATTACGAACTGTCATTTTTAGCTCGGTCTTACCCTCGGTTCGATTTCACGGACTCTAATAAAATGGACCTTCGCCGGAATCGAGAGAACTAGGTTCTCACGGTACACGTATAGTCCCTCCATTTTCGGGGCCGAGAATGGAACCGGAAATGGATCGAAGAGACCACCTGTTATTCTCGTATTGAAACCCCGCACGATCGAGTAACCGCCTACGATCGGGTAACGCCGTGATCGGATAACCGCCGGTCACGAGCCCAAGCATAGTAAATGCTGTGCTGTTTCATGCTTTAGTAACGTGCATTCCAAAACTCCTTTGGTCTTCCATATTCTACAGTTACTAGAAGTTTCTAAAAGATGCTAGAAGTCTCTTCAACTTCAACTTCCTCCCTATATAAAGCCATGCATAGCATCACTTCTTCATACTTTTATAAACTTTGGCCTAGCTCTGCTTTAAGATGTCTTCTCCTTTATTGTTGTTAACCGACGTTGTTTACTCTCCTATCTCTCCCACATCCCCTACCGAACCAACTCCCGAACCTTCCATCATGACTGACCTCGAACGTCAAGCGGTCGAAATCTCTCAGGCTCGGTTCAATTTCGAGGATGATTGTAAGGTTGGCCATTACTACGACCATGTGAGGAAGGTTGCATCCTTGGTTACCGAAGATACAGTCCCTAGGGTTCGATGAGAATGCGACCTAGGTGGCGATGTGGAGATTTAGCCTGTCGGGCAGGGAATACGGATTGATCACCACATCCCTGGTTATTCCCTCGTGTATACTTACCCATTCACCATCGGATTTACGTTCCCAATTCCTCAAGTGATTGAGGACATGTGCCGACGTTATCGGATTTGTGTAGGGCAAATTGCTCCTCAAGTGTGGCGACTCGTTTATTGCATTGAGTTTTTGGCTGGTATGGCTGGAGTCCCATTTACTCTCGACCATTTAATTCATATTTACGTATCCCGGGTTATTCGTGGGGGAATTATACACCTGATCCTATGGGGTCCTCGGGGCCTGATTGACCCCGAGGATGACTATGACCGGGGATGGTTGCATCGATTCATCATTATGAGAACGGCCCAACTATAACGTGCTAATTCCGTTCCTTTACCGGAAGAATGGAATCCCGAACCAATTTCTGTTGAACCCGAGCTCCTGCCCAGGATATTCGAGTGGTTGACCTCCGTGTTGGGTGCTGTCGAGCACGTAGGCCAGTCCTGGAGAGACTTAGGCTCGATCGGGTAGAGAGGCAAGAATCATGGTAAATTTCGATCCTTAATATGTATTCTACCTTGTACATACGTTCTCAATTATCTTCTTGTTCCTCGTATCGGGCTTTGCCGAAGAAAGCCTTGAAGGCAAGGGCTACTCAAACAAAGACCGAGAACATGTGGCCAGAAGGAAGCACAACTGGTTCGGCGAAGGTACCGAAGAGAGGGGTCATAACGGAGGCATTGGCTGGCAGTTCGGGAATTAGTGCCAGGGTAAGATCTCACCAAATTTTTCGAAGTGGGTCTTTCGGGGAAGGTTCGGCACTTATAGTGGAGATTGATGACGACGACGAGGAGGCAGTGCACCCGACTAATATTCCCCTAACGACGACGAGGAGGCGATTCGAATATTTTGAGAATTTTCTCGAAAGAGATCGCCATCTTCGAGCGAAAATGAACGACTAAAACGGCTTTATCGGGGAGTAGTGAACCCAAGGTCGATGATGCATAGAGCACAGGTTTTTAGATTTTGTTTTGTTGTCCTTTTGTTGATTGATAGTTATGTATGGTCGTTTAGGATTGGAGTAGGTTGCTTAGTTTTCCTTTCGGCAGAATCGATGTAAATTTTTATATTTGGATGTTTAATGGACCCGTTTTCATGAATGGTAGCTTGATTTCTATTACCGAACTTGATTTCGATTTATATTACCGAACTTAATTTCTCTCGGAGGCTGACTTGAACGACCTTCCCTTGTGGGAAAGCCGAGAAACATGAAATGTCGCATATCACGTCGCTTCCGACACGAAGGACGCGTCGGTTCCGGTTTGGTTTTCTCGTGGCACGTGTCACATTGTGACCGGTCGGGCAACAGACGCCGAATGGGAAACGTTTTCGTTCCCTCATTTATAACTTGGTTCCTTCCTTATTTCTTTCACTTTCACCATTTTTTTCACTTAAATTCTTTTCTTCCTTCCTCACTAACAGAATCCTTTTAACAATTCAACTCCACATTTTCCCCAAAAGCTCAAGAACAAACCTTGGTTCTTCGCCTATTCTTGAAAAACTTTTGCAAATAGCCTCTTGATCTTTATCCCTTTCTTGTTTGTTGCTTTATTCGTTTGGTTTCTGAAATATTTCTATAATGAGTTTTGCCAATCATCGTCACGAGAAAATTCTCCATCGTCAATTCCCGCCGCCCTGCGCTGCGCAGCGCCAAAAGTTCCCTACGAACCCCAGGGACAAGATGCGATGCCATCGACCTTCAACTTCAATTTCGAATTTGCTTCGAAAAGCCCCCAAAGGGAGACACTGCTGATCGAGGACATGATGTCTAGTGTTATCCTTCGGCTATCACCGATGCTCTTATACCACAAGTTTCCGACCGATCAGGTCGTGGTTGCCGAGTTCGACACCTCCAACTGCCGGCGAGTGGCGATACGGCCCTACAGAGATTGAGATTCCGGGCCCCGATGAAGACATAACCATTTATAAGGAGGGGTATTTGAGTGTGTACACCTTCCCTTTTACATTTAATTTGGACCCGCGTATCGGGGATGAGGTCATTCTAGATACGTGCTTCTAACTTATAAATTATGCCTAGGACAAATTGGACCAAATGTTCGGCGCGTTGTTACATGCATTTGATTCTTGGCTAACGAGGTCGATGCCCGTTTACGCTTGATCATTTGATTCGACTTTTATTCTCTTCGTTTCTTTCGTGGGAATCGTGAAACTAAAAACGTGCCAAAAGTGCCACATACTTTCCAGCGTGGACGATAAGGATCGGGGATGGTTGGTACGCTATGTCCGCGTGAAGACCAAGGAGGTTATTCCTCCGAGCCATCATCCGTTCCCTGAGAAATGGAACAAGCGGTGTAAGCTATTCTAACGTTTTGCCCTGTTGGTTTGTTTTTGCGCTATTGCTTATGCGTTCATTTTGCTTTGCAGCCCGAAAGTGGATTCCTCGGGTTATTGAAGACCTCGTGGACTGGCTTGAGAGCCTCATGGCTCAGTGCCCCCACGAACTGCGATCTTTGGGCTGAACTGTCGAAGAACAGCTGGGTGATAAAAAGTCATAGGGGTGAGTTTTGTTCGGCACTTTCAAATATATATATACATATATATATATATATATATATATATTATTTTTTTACTCCATTTTATTTGTAGTGAAACGGGACATGACTCAACTGAGGGATCCTCCTCCGCCCTCTCCGAGGGGAAGTTCAATGTTCGATCCGGCTGACTCCGAACAGCTCATAGCCGAGGTGGCTCCAAGTAGGAAGCGGAGTAGGCCTTCCAATCCCTCTACTAAGGCCCTTAAAAGAAGGAAACCGGCCACGGCTGGAGGTGAGCCTTCGCGGACGCTGAGAGATGACCAAGACGATGATTTCGTGATTGCCCGCTGGGTGCACCAAATTGCTCCTGCTAGTCCCACTATGACCGGCACGGAGATGCCACTGGTAACCATCCCACAAGGATTACCCGACGTTGCCTTTCAACAGCCCTCTCGGGCACGATCGCGGTTTCGACGTGTCATTCCTATCGATGACGATCACTACGAGGTGAACGGTACACGGACATTGCTGATCTTCCCGGGACCTCTTCCCTTGCCGGAGAAGAGCTTGAGTGCATGCAGGGTGAGGTCGTCTTTGGTAGATGCCATTAAGGGCGATCCCACGGTTTTAACTTTGTCAATTTCAGGCGAGGAGACGGCCTCGACGCGTCGATTCGGGTTCTCGGCCTCCTTGTCGAGCACGTTTCCTCCGCCTCGAGTGTCGATCCGAGAGGACGAGATCTGTTTCATCAATGTGCCGAAAACACTCACTTTTTATCCTCGGGGTTGGG
>NW_026724333.1:0-5574 GCF_029784015.1 Lycium ferocissimum
CTATAGGCGCACAGCCACTCGATCGATTGAGAACGATATGATATCGTCCGGACGCGGATGCCGGACGCGGGATAAGTGGTTAAATGGATCGGATGCCGACGCCTCGGCAATATGGTATGTTCTATTTTCTTTATATATGAAAATGAGATGTTTTCAAAGAAAGAATACGTACATGTATACAAATGGATCGGCCGCCGTTCGCGTTAAAGATAGTACATGGATCGCCGCACGTTCCGCTAAAGCATTACATGCATGATTCCGCCTTAAGAGGCACTCATACTCACGGGTTACGGCTTCATACGATATGTTCCATATGTACGGTTGCGAGTTTACATGATATGATCTATATGTACGCTTACTCCACGACACATGATATGTCTCATATGTACAGGATACTCTTTCTTACATGATATGCTCTACATCTCCATACTGTTGTTGCACATGATTACGTTTTTTTCTATGTGACCATCCATGCCTTACATACTCAGTACATTGCTCGTCCGACGCCCTCTTTTGTGGGCGGCGCGTTTTCATGCCGCGGCGGTACACCGATGAATAGCGCCACACAGAGACGTTCCGATTGGCGCAGCTCCACTTCATTCGGAGTGTTGCCGAGTCGAGTATCTACGCTTGCGAAAGATTCGGAATAAAGTTAGAGACTTTGCAGACAGTCGTGAGTCTAGAGTGACAGCTTTAGCTTGCTTAGTAGCGATGTGTTTTATCATACATTATGTTACAGGTCCTTACGCTACAGATCGTGTTTAGTTTGAAAAACGACAAAAAGATTTTGCAAATTTTACTATGTATTTTACTTTCATTTGATTTAAGTATCCAAAGAGAATACGTGAGTAATACGAGACAGCGGGTTCGCTGAAGCTCTGAGTAAGGGGTCGGGTGCCCATCACACCCTAGTGAGATCGGGGTGTGACAGGGACGTTCCATTTCTATTGCGTATCCATGTACATACATCCATATCCGTACTCATTTACCTTTCGTATCCATTTTCGTATTCGTATTCATATTTCCATTCATACTCATGTTCATACCATTTACATCTCATATACATTGCATATACGTAGCCTTTACATAACATTTACATATACTTAGAATATTCATACTCGTATTGATGTCATATACATAGCCGTCATATACATAGCCTTTATATAGCATACCCGACCACGAAGGTTCGGTGTTTCACATACCTGGCCCTACCAAGGCTCAGTGTCATACATACCTGGCCCTACCAAGGCTCAGGGTTATCCCTACCCAACTGCACGGGTGTGCGCGTATTATCGATATACATACATACATACATATTATACATTCTACCCGGCCATATTAGCTCGGGGCTTCATAGTAGCCACACATGGGCGCATATACATATAAGCATCTTTAGCATTATTTCCATCGTCGTTCATTTCATGTGTCCTTAAAGGATTACTCGTCATATAAGGAACTTAATACAATCGTATCATATCGGGAATCATAAGCTTAGTAGCTTCTAGAGATAGGATCATTAGGGAATATCGTAGGCTCATAGAAGGATTAATATTTGGCCAAAGAACCATGCCTTATGAAAGAAGGGTTAGCCTTACATGCCTTTCCGTTCAACTATTCTATCACTTGCACGTGCTTCTTCAATGCTCACATTTCTACCTTCATTAGAGTGCATACTAACATTAGAGAGTCGATAACTTGGCATACATGACTAAGACTTAGAGAAAATTGGGCAGCGTCTCCTTTCTTTATACAACTTTGTCCATATCACATATCAACTCCCAAACATCAATAATAACTTTCACAAAATCATCACAATAGCCTTTATTCAACTACATTATCCTTACTTCTCAATTCACTTCAATTCATCCATATTCATGGTCATATCACACAATTTCGTTCATTCATATACAAGGTCTATTCCATGTTCTCAATATCATTTATAACATGATTATAATCATAATGTATCAAGAATCACAACTCAATCCAAACATTTACTCAAAAGGCACTATTCCTACATTCATGACCCATTTCCTATTTCCTTATATAATCCAAGTGTTTCAACTTTCAAATACCTAAAACAACAAGGAAATGTCATGAAACTTATCTTAGATGGTGTAGGAATGAACCTTGGGCGCAAACACTTCACTCGAGAAAAACCCCAGTTTCACCTTTTCTTGAATCCTTATCTTGGATGAACTTTAATGGGTCTCTTATACTTGATTCACTTGGTTTGATGAAGTTGAACACTAATTTCTCTTGAAATCTTGTGGAATAAATGTGGAGAGATGTTTTAGAGAGAAGGGGAGTGAAAGGTGAAATGAAATAAATGAAACTTGGATCCTTATTAAATAACACAATTCAGCCCCGACCAAAACATACGGACCAACATACGGTCCATATATTTTTCACTGGCCGTATGTCTGGACCGTATGTTTGGTCCAACAGGTGTGCCATTACGGGCTGAACCTACGGCTGGACATACGGTCCGTGTATTTTATACGCGCATGTACGGCCGTATAATGTCCGGTGATTAGAACTTGTTCTCGTCGACTCGTTTGATCTCCAATCCTTATAGAACCTTCTTAACACTTGTTTAACACCTCAATACCAATCTAAGGGATGTTATAATTCTTCTCCAAAGTCTCATTAACTTATTGTTAACTCGTTACTCGTAGATTTTTTTCGATACTTATCGTATGCATTGCCTTCTCCTGGCAACTTTCTCGTCTAACATCGAATGTCTTTGAAGTCTTACTTAAGGTCATCAAATGTCATTCTTTACTTATTGAAACACCACATACTTCGTACTCTTCGTTAGTCTATTCACTGTGCATCAACGGAAAAATTTTCGAGGTGTAACAATTTCCTTCCTAGAAGAAACATTATTTTGCTCGTTCCATGAGAGTTTATTGTCACTAGCTTTGTTCCAATCAGACACGTCATATCTTTATTACTTCCTTTGAGGTTCTTCTTTGACTCCTGTCCTTCGCTTAATTTTTTTTATGTGATAAGTCTTCCCCATAGTCTGGCACACCCTATTTGTTGTTTGAGTTTATCAGTCGCATAGATATCTAAAGTTCTTAGATACTTATTTCCTCTATTTACCTTTGCGATTTAAGGCTTTTGTCTGTTTCCCTCTCTTACACTGACCTTATCCTTTAGCCAACCAAATTTGGTTTCTTCTTTCAATACCATCGTAAGCTAATGTCCTATCACATCTATTTCCCCCGACCCGCTCTTTCATTTGCCCAGCTCATACTGTTGTCACACCCTAATCTCATCAGGGCATGATGGGCACCCAACTCTTACTTAGAGCTGAGCGAACCCTCTGGCATTCACATAAATTTTAAACCTCAACAAAACTTATTTTCTTCGATTTATTTAACTTCTAATCCTTACGATACATCTATACCATCATTATGACCACCTATAAGCTTGGGGATATTAGACACTAAAGGGGAGTTTACAGTCAAATCAGCTTGGGAATATATCAGATTGAGAGGACAACCTATGGAGATGTACAGGAATATACGGATTAAAGGTTTGCCTTTCAAGATATCATTCTTTTTGTGGAGATCTTGGAAATATAAAATTCTATGGATGATGTTTTGAAGAGAATGCATTATAACATAGCATCGGATATGTTGGTGTTGTTCCGGTACGAGGAGGAAACAATACAACATGTGTTTGCTAACTCTTTGTGCTAATAGGACTTGGTCCTACTTCTCTTCATTGCGGATTGTCTATACAAGGATTAACGTTACAGCAAAGAATTGTGAAATGGTGGACTGCATCAGTTAAAGGAAGAGGGAAGCTTATTTATCAAGGTTGTCCGTATCATTTTGTGGAGAGAGAGAGAGAGAAAAGGAGGAACCAATAAAGCATGGAGGAAAAGATGGCGGAAAAGTCATTTATTTAGTCTATGTCACTATTCAGAGACTAGTAATGACAAGGAATCCTTCTATCAGTCAATTACCTCACAAATGGCCAGACTTGATTCAGATGCTAGAGATAGGGTGTGGAAGACTGAAAGTTACAAAAGTGAGGTGGGAATTTCCTCCAGCAGGGTGGTTATTATGTAATACAGATGGGGCTCTCGGGGGAACCCTGGCGTAGAGTGCTTATGGATTTTGCTTGAGAAATAATGAAGGGGACTTGAGATATGCTTATGCTACGAGAGATTGGAATAACTCCTAATATAGATGCGAGGTTATGGCAATTCTACGTACACGATATTGCAAAAATGAGAATCGACAATATTATAGTCCAAACGGATTGTGAAATTGTGTACAAGATTCTACAGGAAGGGTGGAAACCTCCTTGGGGATAGCAAGTTGGATAGAGGATGATTTTGGAGCTAAAAGTTAATAGGACTATTCTATTTAGTCATATCTTGAGAGAAGGAAACAAGGCTGGCGGTCCGTAGCCAATCAGGCACTAGATGAAGCTAATGTTGAATGTCATGGCTTCCAGGACCTAAGTTCAACATGTAGAAAGATCCTCAACAGTGACAAATCTCAGATTCCATATCTGAGAGTGCGAATACAGAGATAGGGAACGTATGCGGTATATGATGATTGGGATCTAGAAAAGGAGCACGAGAAAGATTTTGACACCATGTTCAAATCCTTTGGGAGGAGAACATGGTGTTTTTTACTAACAAAGTGTGTTTTATTTTGCAGGTTCATAGCATACAGAAGACACAAAATTGAAGAGACATATAACACATAAGGTCAAGACAGTCACAACTCACAGCAATATTCCCAGGAATTTCGCAACACACAAGTTGAAACAAGCTTCATACAGTTAAAATAGGGGCAACACAGGAGAAGAACAGAAAGTCAAATTCTTATTCATGACTTATATCAAATGGAGTTAATTTGTTATAGCCCGTATTTCGTACGTTCGGATGTTGCGAGACAATGGTGAGAAATTAAGGACAAGACCATGTTCTAAGATAATTTTAATGTATGAGTTATTAGGAATATTATTTATGAACATTGGTGACGTGGAAATGTTGAAATAGGGTTAAGGGTAAAAAGGAAAATTTGCAAAGTGACATTATGGGAATAATGTGGAAGGCAAGTGGGCAAAAATGGTAATTTCACAAAGTCCAAGAAAATCTTTGAAAGGTCAAAGTTTACATAAGAAGAAGGTTGTCTTCTTTATTAATTTTCAAGAAAAGGAAAGAGAATTCTAGAAAAATAAAAGAAAAAGAAAAGAATGGAAAAAAAAAGATGACAAAATAAGTCATATTTTCCTAGAAATTTAAGAAATTTCTAGAGAGAGGGCATGTGCCCCTCACATGATGTGGAAGAGATATATATATATATAAGTGAGGAGTCTTCTTTTTAATTCAAGAGTTTGGAGAAAGAAAGAAAGGAAAAAAAAAAAAAAAAGATGAGAATTTCGGCCAACAAGGCCATGGGAAAGGGACCAAGAAAAAAATTATTTTTCCTAGTTTTCCTATCTAATGGAAGGTCCTCTACAACATAGAGTAAGTGTTGGAGCAAGTAGAAGGCTTTTTGGTGTCATATGCCAACCTAAACTAAGTGGGAAGTTGAAGGAGGTGTT
>NW_026724334.1:0-5392 GCF_029784015.1 Lycium ferocissimum
ATCTTCATGATTCTTATCAAACCAGGATGAACCACAATCTAAGAAGTTTTATTTGGAACCACTAATAAGTGGAGAATAACCAGAAGTTGAATAACCATAAGTGTTGTGAGCAAGAAGATATCCCACTTTCTATCCGCATGATTCTAGACAGCTCCGTTCGGACATATGCCATTATCTTCATGATTCTTATCAAACCAGGATGAACCACGATCTAAGAAGCTTTATTTGGAACCACTAATCAGTGGAGAATAACCAGGAAGTTGAATAAATCTCATAGGAGTTGTGATTAAGAAGATATCCCACTTTCTATCAGTATGATTCCGCATTAGCCCTCGTTCGGACATATGCCATTATCTTCATGATTCTTATCAAACCAGGATGAACCACGATCTAAGAAGCTTTATTTGGAACCACTAATCAGTGGAGAATCAGGAAGTTGAATAAATCTCAAGTGTTGTGAGCAAGAAGATATTCCACCTTCTATCCAGATGATTCCAGCATTGTTTTCGGACATATGCCATTATCTTCATGATTCTTATCAAACCAGGATGAACCACGATCTAAGAAGCTTTATTTGGAACCACTAATCAGTGGAGAATAACCAGGAAGTTGAATAAATCTCATAGGAGTTGTGGAGTAAGAAGATATCCACTTTCTATCGAGATGATTGAGGATGCTGTTCGGACATATGGCAATATATTCATGATTCTTATCAAACCAGGATGAACCACGATCTAAGAAGCTTTATTTGGAACCACTAATCAGTTGAGAATAACCAGGAAGTTGAATAAATCTCATAAGTGTTGTGAGCAAGAAGATATCCCACTTTCTATCCAGCATGATTCTAGATTTGCCGTTCTCGACATATGCCATTATCTTCATGATTCTTATCAAACCAGGATGAACCACGATCTAAGAAGTTTTATTTGGAACCACTAATCAGTGGAGAATAACCAGGAAGTTGAATAAATCTCATAGGAGTTGTGAGTAAGAAGATATCCCACTTTCTATCCAGATGATTCCAGATTGGCCTGTTCGGACATATGCCATTATCTTCAGATTCTTATGAAACCAGGATGAACCACGATCTAAGAAGCTTTATATGAAACCACTAATCATTGTAGAATGACCAGGAAGTTGAATAAATCTCATAGGAGTTGTGAGGAAGAAGCTATCCCACTTTCTATTCACATGATTCCAGATTAGCCTGTTCGGACATATGGCAATATCTTCATGATTCTTATCAAACCAGGAGGAACCAAGATGCAAGAAGATTTATTTGGAACCACTAATCAGTGGAGAATAACCAGGAAGTTGAATAAACATGTTGTGAACAAGAAGATGTGACTGAAGAGAACAAGCCCTCATGATACTTCAGTTGAGCTTTTAGAAGGAGTCTAAAGCATTTAGAAGCTTTATTTGGAAGTGAAGTCTAGGAAAGACTTATAGAGATCAGATGGAGTGGTTTAAAGAGATAGAGATGGAGATGGGAAGATGTGCATCAAAAGTCTGGGCACAACACTTTGTACATTATCAGAATGTGCAAAGTGTGGGCACATTATGTGAAGCAAGATCAAGATGTTGAAGGCATTTGAGGTTTGTGCAAAGTCTGTGCAAAATGAGGGCACATTATCAGAATGTGCAAAGTCAGGGTGTAGCTGGGTTTAAAGAAGAATCATGATAATGTTATGTGCAAAGTGTGGGCACAAACATTATCATGATAAGGAGTTGTGCAAGCTGTATCAAATTGTGCAATGTGTGGGCATTAGACAGTTGATCAGCAAGTAAAATGCAAAGTGTGGGCAACTTCATCATCAAGTAAAAGATGAGAAGTGCAAAGTCTGGCGCTGAAGTTTAAATATATTTAACAGTTGCAGTGTGACAAGCATGGGAATATCCCAAAGGGAAGAAGAAAGATGTGTGTGCAAGCTGTCCAAAGACTGGTCAAAAGGAAGAAGCTAAGGAGCATAGTGCTTTATGAATCTGGTCATGATACAGGAAGAAGACTCTTAATCTCACTATGCTTGTTACTCAGAAGAAATGAGGAGCCTTGATTCAAAAGAAGCAAGCTCAGCCACAATTTTGAATTCTCCAGCTACAAGACTCTCTCCTCTTTATTTTAAATATCTTGATCTCCACTGTCCATTTCTTAGATTAGGATTAGGTTTTACTAATCATTTGCACCATGTAAACAGCTATATAAGCTTGTCATTTCGATTGTAATGGTTAAGAGAGAGTTGGGGCTCCTCCTCCTTCATAGTAAGGAAAGTTCTTCTCTCATAAACTCTCTAATCACGTTTCTGAATCTTTAATCTCTCTTATACTTGGTTACTAAATCTTTAATCTTGTTCTTATCTCTCATCACTTTAATCACACCTAAACAAACTCCTAATCTCTTCTCATCTCAAATCGCCAAACACAATCTCTTTCTCTCTTTGCTCCATTGGAGTTCTTTCTCAAACACAAACACAGTATCCATCTATAAAAATCTCATGGTATCAGAGCCAGGTTCATTTGAACCTGGCTTGCTTCCGCAATCCTCAAGCTCTACCTCTCATGTCGTTTAGGAAGAAGAAGAAGCCATGGGTTCTTTTGGAGGTGTTCTCACCTCAAGATGGAAGGCGGTTCATCCCTGGTGTCCAGAAGCTGTCTGCTTGATGATTCTCACCATCTCATGTCGCCCATGAAGAAGGAAGACCTTGGATTCAAGAGCAAGGATGGTCTGATCAACCAAAGCTTGAGCTTTGTCCAAGAGGCTGTTCTTCCTCTTCAATGAAGAAAGGTGAAAGCTTTCTCATGAAGAAAGCTTG
Organism: Lycium ferocissimum; assembly: GCF_029784015.1. Classification (NCBI taxonomy): domain Eukaryota; kingdom Viridiplantae; phylum Streptophyta; class Magnoliopsida; order Solanales; family Solanaceae; genus Lycium; species Lycium ferocissimum. Next base: position 2,811 of record NW_026724334.1, read on the forward strand.
CTGAGTTGTCTGCTGTGGTGGTAGTTCAACTATGAAGAGAGAAGGTGGGACAAGCATGAAGGGAGGGGACTTTGGGTTAAAAGAAGCAAGATGGTCATGGAAGAAGGAGAAGAAGATGGGTGACGATCCAAACTTCCTTTGTCCACAAAAGCCATGGCCGGTTCATCATGAAAGTTAGAGAACCAACCTAGTTCTTTGGTAAGCGATTCATGAGAGTCTCTTTGTCTTTAATGCTATGTGATATCTGGTTGTGTTGTGGTGTTGATTTAAAGCCTGAGGACTGTTGAAAAGATTGTTAAGTGTTGTCACCCACATTTAGAATCTGTCCCTGTTGCTATTTGAGTTGTGTTTTGAGCATTGAGAATTGTTTTAAAATTGTTGAGAGTTGTTTAAAGTGCTTAGCCTGATTCTTAAGTGTTGTGTATTGTTAGGATGTTAGATTAAAGTCTTATCCAGCATGCATTCATGAAGATAGAATCGTTTAAGGCTGTTGCATGGTGTGTGGTTGTTATTTTTAGCATTCTGGTTCATATATTGATGCTGTGTGATCATGAAATGAAAAGAATGTCTTGTGCATTGGGACTTGAAAGCTGCCTTGTACTGAAGCATTAGACTCATATCTAAATTGCTAAGTAAAGGAGCTTTAGTCATAGCTAAGTAGCTTGCATTGGATCTGTGTAGATTGTGTGTTGTTTCAGCATTGTTTCAAAGATGTGAACAAGTTTAATGCTTGGTTCAATCTTTGCATTTTTTGATGGTTGGGATCAAGACTTGATGATTAGTCAAGGTTGATCCTCAAGTGTGTGTATCTGATCTTTGCTGGAGTGGGAAGTGATGTTTCAGGTTTCACAAGGATGTACCAGGTTCACTATCCATCCTTGAGAAGAGACAGAAGGTGATGCCATTGGGGTTCAATGGTGAAGAGTGGTGATTAAGCCACTGGTGGTTTGAAGTCACAAAAGCTCACTTGCAAGCTTGGATCCCAAATACAATCCAAGCTTGAGGAGGGGAGTTAAGTGAGCTATCAAGCTTGTTCAAGAGAGGAGCCATTGCAAGCAGCTGAAGAAGGAGCCATTTGGGTTTAGGCAGTGGCGTGTCTAGGCAAGAGAGCTTTCAGAGTACTCTTGGCTGTGAGAAGATGAAGACTCTATCAGGGCGGCTTCTAGTGTTGAGGTGACTGATGAGATGAAGCTTCCACAAGCAATCCAATCAAAGATGGCGAGTTCAAAGTGTTGCAATGGAGTGTGATGCAGATCATGTAAGATGTTCCTTCCAAGCTTGACTTGTTCCACATGGTCAAGCTTGAGGGGGAGTGTTGAGACATGATCTGATCAAGGAGAGTCATTGGCAGTTATTCAAGAAGAGGAGCAGCTCAGTTACCATAGCAAATGAAGGATGGGTGAAGCACCAAGGCAGCTTATACTGTTGAGGTGCTTGGTACAACAGTCTGAAGCATTCTCATGATGGTTTCAGTAATGATGGTGGTTGACTTAAGAAGAAGCAACCAGGTACTTGTATCTATCAAGGAAGATCTGGAGAAGTATCCAGGAAGATGGGTGAAAAGGAGAGATCAAGGTCTGTCCAAAGATGAGGTACAAGAAGTGTTGGTGATGAAGCAAGGAGAGTGATGAACGAACCTTGTCCATCACATGAGGCCATGATCCAAGTGATTCTTTGGATCCCTTACATTGTTGGTAAGGTACAAAGAATCACTGGCCAATCCCCGGGCCTTGGAGACTTTACTCTTTTTCCCTCATCAAGGTTTTGTCCCAATGGGTTTTCCTTGGTGAGGTTTTTAATGAGGAAGCTCTTCAGGGTTCCAAGCTTAACTCAGGATCTTAGAGTTAAGCTTGAGGGGGAGTGTTGAACTGAAGAGACATGTCAGAAGCTTGTGACTGAAGAGGCAAGCTTCATGAAGAGTTCAGTTGCTGAGCTTTTAGAAGAAGTCTAAAGCATTTATCAGTGTGAAGTGAAGTCTAGGAAAGCTTATAGGGAGATCAGATGGAGTGGTTTAAAAGATAGAGATGGAGATGGGAAGATGGATCTGGGCAGAGCATGGGCAGAATGTGCAAAGTGTGGGCACATTATCAGAGCAAGACTCAAGATGTTGAAGGCATTTGTGCAAAGTGTGGGCACATTATCAGAATGTGCAAAGTCAGGGCACAACACTTTGTATCATTATAATGATAATGTGCAAAGTGTGGGCACAAACATTATCATGATCAGATGACCAAAGTAAGGGCGCAAGCTTGAGAAGCCAAGCAAAGAAGAAAAAATGTTGGTGCAATGTGTGGGTGTTTAATCAACATAAAAGATGTTGGTACGAAGTGTGGGCGCTGGACATTCAAATATTTATGCTGTTAGACAGTGTGACAAGTCTGTGCAAAAGATAGCAAGTGTGCAATGTGTAGACAGAAGTAATTGAAGTGATAGTAGCTCTGGATTTGTAAAGACAGCCTTGACTATGAACCTGGAACCCAACTGCTTCTGGGAAGATTAAGAGGAGCCTTAGTCCTAACCAGTAAACAAGAGCGCAAGTTTTGAATTAAAGTAACCTTATCCACTCACACAGCAAGTTTGAA
>NW_026724335.1:0-5571 GCF_029784015.1 Lycium ferocissimum
TGGGAATTTTGGGGGAGAATATAGGTGGCGGCTAAGGTTTAGCATATAAGAGGAAGACAGGAAGGGTTTGGGGGTAGGGGTCGTTTTGTACGCATGTTTGTAAAATGAGGGAGCAGGGTTCAGATACCCTCCTTATTGCTAATTAATCTTGGGTCGGGTCGGTCGGTGTGTGTATTTGGGCTGGCCCTCATCCCAATTTAAAAAGACATGAACATGAGCCCTTTCCCCAAGTATATTCGTATCTTTGGGTGTATATACGCGTATAGTGGGTAGGACGGTTAATTTAACAAAATAGACAAACACTTAAACAACTAAATTATTGACTGGTATTTAATTATAAACAAATTAGGACGTAATTAATTTAAAAAATGGCTAATAAGTTCAATTTTGCAAGCATAGCCTTAATTAATTTTTAAATCCAATTTTACCGTTTCAATTATGACTCTATTTGGCTTATTGCAATAATGTCCCTAATTGGTCTTAAACTAATCAATTATCTCAATCATGGGCTTATTTATCCGAATTAGCCAATTAAAGCTAGATTTACACTAATGACCTCTATTGATTTGCCAATGAGTTTGGTCATTTCAATTAAGGTCACTTAAGGGATGATTTTGCACACCCCAATTGTCTTAAACCATGAATTGGCTAATTCAATTGTGGCCACAATGTAAACAATTAAATGATTAAAAACTAATTTTGCAGTAATGGCCCTCTAATTGATTAATTAGCCTAATTAAGCACTAAAAATAATTTATTAATTTCAAACAATTATGCAAACACACAGAATTAGAGATTGAGGGGTAAAAAGGGTCAATTCTTTTAATCACACAGATTCCTTGGATTCAAAGGGGATAAATCATTTGTTAATTTGACTTTTTTAAAAACTTAGCAATTAAGTAAATAATTATTCAAAAGTGTTTTGCTTTTGATCAATTCTAGCAAAATATTCCGTAAATGTCATAAAATACCAATTAATAACTAAATAATTTACAATATCATAAAATCACTTTAACAATTTAAAGGAGTAAAATGTTGACCTGAACAATTTTATAGAAAATCATTTAAACCCTTTAAGATGCTTGACTCATTTTATTTATTATCCAAAAACCCTGAGTAATTAAAATAAATTATGGGAGGTCAAAATTTAGGTGTGAACAACTGTCCCTTCGGTGTTCGGGGATGGCGGGACCATCCCTGAGCAACGAAATTTGACTAACCCTAATTTTTGACTGACTCGACTCATTCTACCTCTCAACTTTATGCAATTTTCACATATGTGGCCGGACCCTGGCTTCTGGGTTTCCTACATATCTGGAGTTGTACGATAATTTAGGCCACTTGTGGTTCGACTTAACTGAAAGACTTTGAAGTGATTCAGAAGGAAAGTCCTGAAATTCATTGTAAGTGACAGTTTTCCGGGGACACCGTTGGAATGTAACCGACTCTCTGGTCTTCAGCTCACCTACATATCCATGGTCTCTAGGAATCAAGTCACATGTAGTTCGACCAGCTGGAGAAGAGTATGTCTCTTATGCGGGAATACCTTCAGATTTCCCGGTGTGTGTCCGATCAGTCGCAGTTTTAAAAAATAAAAACAGAAAAAACTTGTGGCTGAGTCCGATATCGGATGTCTTCCAAATCCAAGCCGGAGAGCTTGATTCTCATGGGCAACCTATCTTGACCGACTGCATAAGAAAAAGTTTCACGTTTGCTCCGCAATTTGTCTTGATCTGGTTTAGCAAGCCGGCTCCTTTCTGGTGACTGTGTGTGTTACGTCCCGCGTTTTGCATAATTTGGAAATCATGAGAATAATTAAGACTTGTGTGTTACAAGGCAAGAATTTGATTTTTGTTAATATGCTTATGTCGTGTTATAGCCCGTATTTCATACGTTCGGATATTGTGAGGCAATGGTGAAAAGTTAAGGACAAGACTATGTTCTAAAATAATTTTAATGAACGAGTTGCGGGGAATATTATTTATGAACATTGGTATTATGGAAATATTGAGAAAGGTTAAGGGCAAAATTGAAATTTGCGAAATTTATTTCATGAATCGTAAAATACCAACCTAAGCAAGTGGGCTAGAAAGAAAAAATTGTTGGGCTTGGAAAATGGCCAAAAGGTGGCAGTTGGGCCAAGGCCCATGAAGGGTCAAATTGTGTAATTAAAATGAATAAAAGGGGCCGTAGCGTGATTATATATATATATGGACAAGGCTTGTAAGGCAAGCATTCGTCATCCTTTAATTTGAGAAAATTGTAGAAAAAAGAAAAGTCTAGAAAAAGAATGGAAGAGGAGGTACGTGCCCTCACATGCTCATAAGTCTTATATATATATATGAGTGGATGAATTATTCATCACTTCAATTGGAGAAACAAGAAAGAAAGAAACAAAAAAAAAAAAGTGAGAGGGGTTCGCCATGGTTGACGCCGAACTTGAGGGCTAGCTAACATAGTCCAAAAATTATTTTCTTTCACCTTTACTACCAAATAGAAGGTTCTTAACAACATGGAGTGGTTGTTGGAGCAAGCCAAGCATTTATTTGGAGGATTTACCAATTCTAGTTAAGTGAAGAAGTTGAAGGAAAAAGGTATGTATCCAATCTTACTTCATGTGTTATGCATGGTTGTGAGTATTATAGTGTGGAAATGGGTGAAAATCATGGAAATATGAATGTTGTATAGTAGTGGTCGTGTGCATGATGTATGTGTGTGATTGAGCCGTGTATATGTGTGTTATGTTATGGAAGATTAACTTGATTTCATGTTGTGTGTTGGTTGTGGTTGCAATGTATAGAAATGGATGGAGAATTCATGAAAAATATGCATATGTGTGTGTTGGCCGAATGGTGTAGTTAATGGAAAAGTGTGGCAATTGATTTTAGAGTGGTAATTGTTGTTATGGAAGATTCTATAATGTAAAATAAGAATTAAATGGTTTGGAGGTCGAAGTTGGGTTATGGTGATTGAATTTGAAAGAGAAAATATGTTGTTGTTGTTGGAATGTATATAAATGAGTAAAATCGCATTTAAGACATGTAAGGAGAGATTATGGTGAATAGGTGTTTTGGTAAGTTGGTGTAAATTAATGTAATTGATATTCTAGTTGTTGTCGTTATGGGTCATGTAACGTTGAATGAAGAATGGTTGAGAGATGAATATAGATGATAATGAAATGTATGGTTATTGTTAAATTTGAAGGTTCGGGTGAAGTAGTATGTCGATTGATTCGATCGAATATTATGCTAATTGAATTGGAATTGATTTAATTGAATTGAATGGAATTGAATATAAATGGAATGTTGTTGGTAAGATTGTTGGTATTGTTGTTGGTTTGGCCGAGTTGAATTCTCGGATTGTTGTTGATTGATGAATTGTAGGTAGTTAGAATCTCGGGGATGGTACAATTACGGAGGAGTCAGCTAAAATTTACAGCCATAAGTGATGTACTTGAAGGTTAGACGTATGTGTCGATGAATCTAACGATAGTGTCGATCTTCTTGAATGTAGACTAAAAAGTTGGGCATTAATGTCGTGATCTTTAGTAATTTGTGCGCGGCGGTATGTTAAAGGCTCGTCCCTTCTCTTTCTATGGCATAATACGACGTGAGATTTGACAAATGCTTCCATAATGTTCCTATTTTAAAAGTTAGAAATTATGATTTCAAAACATGATTTTTCTTCTTAAAAAGTTTATAAATGTTTTCAAAATATTCATTTTCTACAAATCCAAGTTTTACGTTTTAATAGTTTTTATGACTAAAACGACGACCACGATTTCATGACGATAATGATGATACCCGATATGAGAAAATGTCTATGATGAATAAGGCGAGAACGTGTTCCTACTATGAATGATGATGACACGAAAACATGAAGCTATTTCTTGATTTATGTAGTCCTATTTATGAATAATGATTATTTCAAAGGTTCCAAAGCATATGAAACAACACCCGACGATCTTTGTTCTATGTTCTCATGATGTTACTTTCCATTGATAGTCTCTAGCCTTATAGTACTAGTTCCGTCAAGGTGAGGCAAAGCGCCTACGTATTATTCCATAACGTAATCGGAGGTTTCCGACCTTACGTCACTCGATAAAGTTATAACTGTTGGTTGGGCTCTTATGCATGCTTAAGTTATGGCGGTCATACCGTGCCTATGTGTCGGGCATGTCACCGCCACGGCGGCGACTATTGGATCTATTAAACCGTGCCTAGACGGCATGTCACCGCGAGGCTGGGCCGATTTATATACCGTCCTAGAGGGCTGTGCACGACCACCACTAGTGGGTGGCACGAGACAATTACCCGGAGCGGGAGGCCCGGACGCGGGCTAATGATGTTATGTGATTCGGACGAGGGCTATGATGCCCTTGTGATGCGGACGAGATCTATGTATGTATGTACAAGAGTAACGAAGCATGCGGCACTCCGCCCGCAGGGCACTCGTATGTACAGACTACGTTTACGACATGATATGTTCCGGTTCCCGATCTACGGCTATTACTCATGAGTACGGTTTACTATATTGCTACTTGGTTACATCTCCTATTATATTACTCGTTCATGCCTTACATACTTTCGGTCGTTGCTGCGTCGAATTTCTTCGGGTCATGCGTTTCATGTCACAAGCGGTACACCCGGCATGTGATCGAACGTCATTATAGAAGATGTTCCGGCGGAGTTGGCATCTCCATTTGCTCGAGATTCTTGGGATCAAGAGTCCTACGCTATGATGTCATGTTCGAGTTAGAGACTTTGGCAGCGGTCGTGGGTTTGAGTCGAACGTACTATGATACAAGTTTTGCACGCTTATATATATTATTTGATTTAAAGGCGACGAAGAATATTTCGGAATCTTATTATGTATAATGATGTAGAGGTTCAAAAAAAATTTAGTACGTAGTAAAGGTTAGCATGGTTCGCTCGGCTCTGGCCAATGGGTCGGTGTGCCCATCACACCCTGTGAGATCAGGTGTGACATGTCGTTTATGAAATTATTGGTGTAAGGACATCGAAGCGAGAGGGAAAATTTGGAATTTTGAAATTAGTTTCTGAAATTACAAAACGAGGTTTAAATTTAATTGGGCCAAGAAAAATTGGAAGAAAATTTAAGGCCCAAGTTTGAGGGGTGGCCGGCCAAGAGGCTTGGCCCAAGCCCCATTTTAAATGGTCATGTGAATTACATGTGACCATTGATCAAGATATATATCATTATGTGCCTTAGAAGTTTCAAGAAACCATTACAAAACAAAAAAAATTGAGAGCAAGCAAAAAAAGGCCATTCGGCCGAACCCAAAGAGAAGGAGAAAGAAAATTTTTCAAGTCTTGTCTTCAATCCAAAAATCTTATTCTTGTTGAATTCTTGACAAGTTTAGGACGCTCTCCGACGTGATACAAGGGTGGTTTGAGCGAAAGAAGACGACGTTCTGGCTGGGAGTGGAATTTCAAGAAAGGTAAGGATTTTGCCACTCTTGTGTTATGGAACTTGCATGAAAAGTTACAATGATTGGGAAAAAGATGGTTGAGAAGTGATGTAGTGTGTGCCCGGAGTGTGTGGATGGGG
>NW_026724336.1:0-5741 GCF_029784015.1 Lycium ferocissimum
CGGGTAATTCCGCTCTTAGGATCCGAGCTTAGATATGTACCTTATTCATTCTTAAAGGCTTACTCTTTAATGTAACCAAACTAAGATTCTTATGTTTTCAAAAGATTGAATTTTAAAAGTCTTATAAAGAATTTTGCTACTAAAAGGTTCCGAACTTGAAACGCTCGTAACTTTTGCAGATGAGCTCGGATCGCCCCGAAACATAATAGGTAACTTCATAAGACATAACATTCCCTTAACTCCCGTAGTCGGGCTCGGATGGGGTCGGCACCCGTCCGTGGGGCCCGCGACTTTTCTATGCTTATCCTTAATGACCTTCGGGAAAAATTTAATACCATTTTCACTTTGACTCCCGCATATGGATTTCTTACGTATTTAATGAGTTATGATTACGATTTTATGCATATGGTTACTCACGACTCCGCTCGTGCTTATGGTTATTACCTCGTTCACCGGATCCCGGGCCGGTTATATTTCGTGCGCATTATGATATATTCCGGTGTGATGCTGTGTTACGGTTCACCGAGCTCCTCCTCAGAGGGCCAGGTTCCGTTTATATTTGATATTATGCTGTGTATGGTGTTATGGTTGGCTATGATGTGTTACGGGGATATGTCGGGTTACGGAGATATGAAACTTTCTGGTGTGATGCTGTGGTATGGCGCCATCGACAGGCGGGCGATCATCGTTCTAAGAGCCTATGCATGATTTATATTTTAACTAAATATTTTGACATTTTGCGTATCAAATCTATTTTCTGTATTTTGTTATCATGATTCTGTATTTCTGCTTTACATACTCAGTACATATTCCGTACTGACCCCTTTCTTCGGGGTCGCGCGTTTCATGCCCCCAGTACGTACGCTCAGCTTGGTGATCCACCCGCCTAGGACACCTATTCTCGTCGGAGTGCTCCTTCGTCCGAGCTTATATTTTGGTATATATATACTTTTTTCGTTGCATATGTATATATTCATTCGAGGTACGACGGGGCCCCGTCCCGTCATATGATTCTCGTTACTCTGTTTAGAGGTCTGTAGACATGTATAAGGCATGGTTGTGCCTGTACAGTCATGTATGTGTGTGATATATGTTTGGGCGGTCTTGTCCGTCGTGGCAGCCTTGTCGGCTGCATATGCGCATTTTGATATGCTATGTACATCATGACATCGACGGCTTTTGCACACCTATTGACTATTATGCGCTAATCTAAGGCTATATGTGATTATTTATGATTAAGCGAGTTAGTATGCTAGTTCCGAGTGTCAGGTACGTATGAGTGTCCAATTCGGACACAAGTCACGGCCTACGGGGTTGAGTCGTGACAAAAGGTGGGAGCAAAAGCGAGATTCAAAATATGTGGAGCATACGTGGAACATTTTCTTAGGCAACCGGTCAAAAACCGTGTACGAAAGTCAAGCTTTCTACACCAGGGATTGGAGATCATTTTAAGCATCAACACTAATAAGTCCTTTCAAAAACCGCCTCCGGTTTGGTTTTTCAACCGGAAATACCCAAAGGGGTTCCCACATAAAGGGATATTCCTTTTCGGGCTATCGAGTCGAACTACAATTAGCCTGATTCCCAAAGCGTAGATATGTAGGCTACTCAAGTTTTGAGGCTTGGACATATTCCTATAATTATCGTGGGACATCCCAAGATAGTTTAAAGAAACTCTTTATTTTATAGTCCTCATAGAGTCAGAACTACAAACGGCCTAATTTCTCATTTAGCCTGAGATATGTAGGAAGCCTAAAAACTAGGGTCCGGCCATAATTTTGAAATGCTGCGCAAAAGGACTGTAATTTCTATTATTCGGTAAGAAATTAGGTTTGTCAAATTCGTAGCTCAAGGATGGCCTTGCCATATGTTATATCCCGCATTTTTGCACATTATGATAAGCTAGAGACAAAACCATTGCGGGATACAAAGTCGAGACTTTTGACCTTCGATTTTGTTTTAGGACCTAAATTGTTCATGAATTTTTTGGCATGAAACAACTAGGAAAATTTGGGACCAAAAGTGAAATTGTTGGAAGTTGGAAATCATGCATTTTTTGGCCCTTGGCCATGTGGCATTGTAAATGGTCCCACACATGTTGTGGCCAATTTTAATTGGTCCAAACCATGTGTGGGCCATGGACACTTGTATCATACACATATAAGCTTAAAAGATGATCAAGTAGTCATCTTTTCTCATTTCTATACTTAGAAAAAAAAGAGCAAGAAGTTGAAGAACAAAGAGAGGCTCTCGGCCAAGCCCTTGAAAATTAAAGTCCAAAACAAGCCATCCCAAAAATATTTCTTTGATGCAAATCCACTAATTGGAGGTCCCTAAGTAGCGTGGAAGTGTTTTTTGGGTCATCAAACCATCCGTTGTGTCAATCGGAAACCCTAGCCTAATTGTGAAGTTGAAGAAGAAAGGTAAGATTTAGTCTTGTTTTATGTGTTATGAATGGTGTATGCATGTTGTAGTGTGTTAAAATGGATGAAATTCATGGAAATATTGCATTGGGAAGTGGAGCCGTGTGCATGGTGTGTGTGGCCGTGTGAGTGTGTTGATTGTGTTGTATTGAAGTGATGAATTAAAGTTTAGTTAGCATGTTGTGATTGTTGTAGAGTGGAGAAAAGAATGAGAATCATCAATATAGTTATGTAAGGTGGTGGCCGAATATGGGTCATATTGTGTGACAAAGAATGAAGTAATTCTACTTAGTGTTTTAGTTGTCATCGTTATGAATTCTATGTTGGCGACAAAAGTTTAATGACTCAAATTGATATTGTGAGTGTTGCGGGCTGATTTGGAGGTCATTGTGTATTTGATGTAAATGGTATATTTATGAAAATGACATTGTTTGAATGTGAATTGTTGGTGCAAATCATGATTCTAAGTTAGGAATGGGCTATGGATGTTGTTCTCGGGTTTGGAAGTTGAATTGTAAGTTAGGATGTTGTTTGGAATGTTTGAAATGTTGTATGAATTGTTTAAGATGTCTTTGAATATTGTTGGCATGGGTTCGGGTTGGTATTTGAATGTATAAGCGTTGATGTTGGCTTGAAGGTAAGCCGTTAAATTGAATATATTGAATGTTGTTGGATTATGTAGAAAGGGTATTTAATGCTAGAATGTGTTTTGAATTGATTATTGATGTTGCTAGGTTGGTTGTTGGTGTTGTTGTTGTTGATTTGGCCGAGTGAAATTCTCGGGGTTGGTCTAATTACAGGGAAAATGCTGCCCAAATTTCTGTAGAATTATGTGTTAGCTTGGAAACGAACTCTTAAATACTTATAGTTGACATTGGCATTTATTGATGTTATGTAGACCTCGGGGAGTCCGAAACGTAGGGTGGAGTTTGGATTAGCTCGGAGAGCAGACGAGGTATGTAAATCTTGGCCTTTCCTTTTTTTGGCATGCCTTAGTCGTAAATAGGCTATGACACGAGCCTCAAGAAAATTCTACTCTCGCGATCCGACCATGTCTGTGATTATTATTTGTTTCTTGGTCTTCGTATGCATGATATGATGAAATATTGGCCCCTATGTCTTTTGTATGACTAAGTTTCAAAAGTTGCATAAAAGTTTGGTTCTTAAAAGAGTTTTGTTCCTAAATGATTCCGAAAAACTACGAAAGTCCGTAACTTTCACAGACAGAACCGGATCGCTTCGATATGCTCAAAAATGATTCCATGATGTATGATGACTATGTTTTCCATAGGCGGGCCCGGCTCGGGTCGACACCCGTTCGTGGGTCCCGCGACTATCCTTTATGTACTTCTGATGACTTTTGAAAGGACATGATATGACTAAGATCCCGATTTCAAGTACGATCAGTTTACTTACCTTTTAAGTTTGTGATAATGATCTTATGCACATGATTTTGTACGTGACTATGGTTTCGAAGTTCGGTTTTATATGGCCCCGAGCGATATTCAGAAGAAAATCTGATTTGACTATTGTTTTGGCTTATAAAAGACGGTTCGTTTTGATTAACCCATTAAGTCTTTGAAAATGTTTTAAACTGTATTTGGTCACTCACGATTCTGTTCATGCATTCTGTGGTTACATTTTTCGCCAAGTCTCGGGCCGGTTATGTTATTGTGTGCATTATGCTGTTATGATGTGTCCGGTACGCCGAGCCCCTTTCGGTCGGGTACTGTGTATGTATGCTACGTTATATGTTATATGTATGGATTCTGGAATATGTGATTTGTTGGAATCAGAGCCGGTGGTGGGGCAAACCCAATGGTGGGGCAAACCCAGTGATGAGGCAAAATTCCACACTGGTTTAGGCCAATCCCACATTAGTTTAGGCCAATCCCACATCGGTTAATGGCATCTCATATGATCGATCATGATGCGCTACGGTATGTTTATGGTTATTATATTATATATGGATCAGGCCGTACGTTCCTCAGCATTATAGTATTATTTATGGATCGGGCCGTACGTTCCTCAGCATTCGGTTAATTTGTCAGCTCCTATGATATGTTTGATTTTCCATATATATGAGACAGAAATGTTTTTCAAAAGAAAGCGAAGCATTTTGGTATTCTGATTATCCTATTTGTCTTCTGAACCCCTTATGTATGATTTGTATGTTAGATGTGAGTACTTTGGTATTCGGGTTATTGTGCTCACTTTCTGTACTCTTTGCTTCAGTTACGATCTCGTTTTCTGTACTTTATGCTTTGCATACTCAGTACATATTCCGTACTGACCCCCTTTCTTCGGGGGCTGCGTTCATGCCCGCAGGTACAGACGCGCAGTTCGGTGATCCGTCAGTCTAGGATACCTACTCTGCTGTTGGAGTGCTCCCTCTATTCCGGAGCCTACATTGTGGTATATATTCTTCCGTGCATATGTATTTATGTATTCAAGGGTACGGCGGGGCCCTGTCCCGTCATATGACTCTGTTGTTCTGTTTAGAGGTCTGTAGACACAGATGTGGGTTATGTACAGTTTTGTTCGGATGCGTTGAGTAAGGGGTGTTTGGGCGGCCCACCCGCCGTGGCGGCCTTGTCGGCTGCGTGTATGTATGCTTTGATATGTTATGTATATCATGACAGCCTTGCCGGCTTCTGTGCAGTATATATGGTTGTATGCATCGGTTTGGAGCCACGTTTGATATTTATAATGTATGAGTCGTTGGTATGTCAACCGGGTAACGAGCGCGTATGGGTGCCTGGCCCGGGCACTAGTCACTGCCTACGGGTTGGGTCGTGACAGAAGTGGATTAGAGCGGTTCGTTCTTCGAATGTCACGACCCAACCTCGTAGGCCGTGACTAGTGCCCGAGCTGGGCACCTAAACACATTCACAAATCCGAATCACAAACAGAGGGCTTATACTGACACAAATATCAAATGTTGTCTCAGATTATATCAAACTGTCGCAAACACATCTCAAACACAACCATATATATCGGAAGCCGACAAGGCTATCAAATGGCGCAACGGCCCAAAACATATACAAATGCAAACGACGTAGGTCGCCAATGCGAACGGGATCGCCGTAACATATAACATACAAACACAATCGTACGTAATGGGCATAACCCACATACATGTCCACGTACCTCAAAACAGACGAACAATCATATGACGGACGGGCCCCGCTCGTACCCCCCGAACAAATATATACATATGCAACGGACGAGCGTATACCAAAGTATAGGCTCCAGAACAAAGGGAGCACTCCAAACAGCAGAAATGGGTGTCCTAGACTGGCGGATCACCAAACCGTG
>NW_026724337.1:0-4659 GCF_029784015.1 Lycium ferocissimum
CGTCCACAAGGGGAAGGGACTTGCGAATAATGTCGGTTTTAAGGGCATGAAAAAAATAATATAGATATGGAAGGTAACATGGAATAAGAGAGATAACAATACATCTGGATGCCTCGAAGGCGGATGTCAGCGTCTTGGCTTTTAAAAAAACCCTTTTCTTACATACATATATATAATATCATCATCATAACGTACCGGCCTTTTCGACTCGGTGTGTAACGTCCCGGCCTTTTCGGGACTCGATGTGTAATACCGCCCTCGGATTGGTTACCTTGATGGGTGCGTGCCCCCACCGGGAGCCGACTTATGGCCCCCGGCCCCTCGGTGTAGTAAAATACATACATAAAATATATATAAATAAAAATATATATAAAAATATAGGGAAAAAAGCACGATTACTAACGAACTAACCTAAAATTTACTATGACAACCATCATCCGGGCTTTTACCCCCTAAACTTATTTAAAGACAAGAATAATTTAAAATCAAAAATCATGAAATAACTCAATAATTTCATAATATATTAACTCATAACTTTTGGGAATTTTAAATAAAATTATCACCCTCATAACCCTCATAGAAAATTTCTCATCTTTAACATCATTATATTGTAAAAACATGTTCATCGCTTTTATCATAGAGCTCACGGAATCATAAATCTGGTTAGAAAATAAGGCATTTTTGGAAAACATTTATGGATTATCGGGGAAAGGAATCATGCCTTGAGTCATAAACTTCTAACTTTTAAAAACAAAACAAAAAAAAAAGTTATGGAAACATTTATGAAATCGTACCATAGGAATCATGCCTTTGAAAGAAAGGGACGAGCCTTAACATACTTTTGGAGCTTACTCTCCGACTTTCCAACTTACTTCCTGTCGCGCGATTTATTTACGATCGTTCGTCATCTCATAATCTACATAGGCAACCATTCATATTATCATTAGGCTCGTTGTCACACACTTATCTTAAGTCTCTAAATAAATTCCTTTTAAGGTCTGCTCAAATTGACGACTTCCCTATCTATATGCCTAGCCCGAATTCTCAATACCAACAATCAACAACCAATAACAACAACGAAACAACAACAACCTCATTACTACCAAAATATTCCATCAAAATACTCCACATGATATTTTCTCCAACTCCTCCACAAACGCATTCGCTACATAATTATTCCATAAATTTATCTCCGTAAATAGGCCTTAAATGATACCAAAAAGAAAGATTCATACCTTACTTCCGCTAATACCGCGACATCTCAATACTTGCCTTACTCCCAAGCCACAAATTCACCGTAACACAATATTATAATCGTAGCTATACGGCGGAACCAGAATCTGGAGATTTTTACTTAACTCGCGTTGAAATTTAATAGAGGAAGGTTGGAGAACTCTCTAGAATTTTTGGGAAGTTTTTTTTTTTTTTTTTTTTTTTTTTGGTTTCTTGGCTGAAAAATGAGGGTGTTAAACCCCTTTATATAGTTGCTCCAAAATCGGCACTGTAGCAGTACTGTTCATAACTACTTGAAGTGACTTTTGCTCATCCGCGGAAATTATTTCGAGACCCAAAAAACTTTATACATCGATCTCTTTATTTGCATACTTGGATATGTCCAAAACTCCATATAGTCCGTATAACTTATAGATCTCAAACTTAGCAAAACTTATTTTTTTTTATTTTTTTTTTTTCGATTCGTTTAACCTCCAACCTTCGCAAAGACTTACTTATCACTTGTTGAACATAAAATAAGCACTTATAACTTCAAACATAATCCTGTCCTTTGAGCTTATATGACTAACTTACGATGCAACTTAACCTACGAAAAATACGGGATGTAACACTTATAAGGAAAAGTTTATGCCTTAAGGAAAAGTTCTGCCTTATGGGGCATATTTTGGTTATGCCTTAACTGAAAATCTGCCCCATAAGGCATAACTAAACTATGCCAGGCATAACTAAACTATGCCTTAAGAAAAATTTTTGCCTTATGGGGTAAACTTTTAGTTATGCGAATGCGGCATAATTATAGTTTTTCCTTAAGGATTGTATGCCGGATACGACATACACTCTCTCCAGCCCTGCTTTGTGAAATTATTTTTTTATTTTATGCCTAAGCGGGGTTTCGAACCCAGGTATTCACCCACCTTTCCAAGTGAAAGGCAAAACTTAAATACCACAAATATGAGGGATAAAATTTAAAGACCACAAATATGAGGGCAAAATTTAAAGATCACACCCAAAGAAGGGCAATCCGTGCAAAAAAAAAAAAAATGATTTAAAAGGGAATTAATTTTCAAAAAATCGTGAAAAAAGATAAATATTATTCCTGCATTGTAATTGCACCACGTCAGCCGGCCT
This sequence comes from Lycium ferocissimum, assembly GCF_029784015.1. Taxonomy (NCBI): domain Eukaryota; kingdom Viridiplantae; phylum Streptophyta; class Magnoliopsida; order Solanales; family Solanaceae; genus Lycium; species Lycium ferocissimum. Next base: position 2,362 of record NW_026724337.1, read on the forward strand.
TTATCTTGCTTTTATATATATATATATATATACACACACACACACTAGTATACCTACCCGCGCTTCGCGCAGTTGTGATTAAAAGTTGGATATTAATGTCACAACTCTTGTAAAAGAAAATCCATCTTTCCAATCAATAGCTTGATTATTTTATCATATTTTTTTAAATAATTTCCTTAACAATCTATATAAAATTCTTTAACAGAGAAACGTATCTATGAATCGTATTTCAGGTTAATATAAAATAACTCTTTCAATCAAATTACTTATCTTAAATACGATAAACACAAAATAAAATAACATGAAAAACAGGAAAAAAGACGGTGATGAAAAGTCTTAGTTGTCAGGCGCTTTTCCTTTCTTTTTTTCTCCCTCTCGAGCCTTATTTTTAGTATTTTGTTTCTTAATATGAATTATTGACAACTATATTTTATGAGATTGGCATGATTTTTACCTCAAACGTAACAAATAAGAAAAACTCAAATGAAAAACAAAATAAAGAACGGCAAGAGAATGACATTTATTATTGCATTCACACAATAAAATTAAAAAAGCACTACTACAAAGTAGTTTTGGTATATATCATGAATTTAATGCTAATTACAAAGTTTTGAACATAGAAATATTCGATCGCAAGAGCATGGCAAGTTATTAAAGATTCTTATTGTCAAAGTGTTTCTTAATATGAAATATTGACAACTATATTTTATGAGATTGGCATGATTTTTACCTCAAACGTAACAATTAAGAAAAACTCAAATGAAAAACAAAATAAAGAACGGCAAGAGAATGACATTTATTATTGCATTCACACAATAAAATTAAAAAAGCACTACTACAAAGTAGTTTTGGTATATTTCATGAATTTAATGCTAATTACAAAGTTTTGAACATAGAAATATTCGATCGCAAGAGCATGGCAAGTTATTAAAGATTCTTATTGTCAAAGTTTTTCATATACTCTATCAAAAGAAATAAAATTGAAATAAGATCCAATTTGTATTTTGTTTTACTGCTATACTACCTATTTTTCTCCTCCTTTCTCTTTTCTTCAATCAGCCCTCCCCTCTCTATTTCGTGGTACAATGTACTTCTTATTCTATATCTTATTTCTTTTTTGTTCGATTCTCGCATCTTATTCTATATCTTATTTCTTTTTTGTTCGATTTTCGCATTTCCTTCCATTGTTTTCCATATAATCAACCAGACAAATCTTTTTATTTGTCCTCCTAGTTTCCCGTAAACCTTCAAAAGTGATTTACTTCTCTTGTTAAGTTTTCCTACCATTTTAAAACGAACACTACATACTTTCTCTATAAATTCAAAAGACACGGTTTAAAAGGTAACATACATAGTCATGTAATGGCTAGGAGTTGTTCATCGTCGGTCTTGAATAATTCACTTTTCGTAGTGTGAAAATCATCTTTACTCTCCAACTTTGCTTTAAAAATCAAACTCCCTCCTCAATTTTGAACAATAGTCATTCTTCCCTCTTTATCCTATGCAATGCCTATTTCGTCCTTCTTATTTTCAATCCTCCATTTATATAATACATTTTTATATTATATGTAATATTTATTTTTTTAACTTAGGTATTTATAAATTTATTTAAGCTCATTAACATATTAAGTGGAATAATACTTTTATGAATTTGTCACGAAATTTAATGTTATTTCTTATAATTGTTATCTCATTATATATATATATATATATATATATATATATATATATATATATATATATATATATATATATATATATATATATATATGGACAAGCATGTCTATGTATATTAAATTTAACGTCTCTCTTATTCTTTGTTGTCCATAGAAATAAACAAGTTTTGGTTGTAATTAATGGAACATTTCTTAAATTATAATTTAAAATTCATGTACAATATAAATAAATAATTTTTGAGAATTTGTCTCTATTGTATTTTTTTATTTTTATTTTGTATTAGCTGCATTAAAATATATTTATAAATTTCTATTTTACCCTTACATTATCAACTTTTATCTTCTTCTTTTTTTACTTTTTAAAATCAAGATATTCTTCATTATTACCTGTTATTTTGGTTCCTATCTACCAATAAGGTCAATGGATCCTTGTGTTTGTCTACCACACCTAAGGCTCTTTGACTCTCCTCTTGTGTTGCTACTGCATAAGCCTCATTTACTATATCAACTGGTTTCCTAGCTAGGATATTTCTTCTAATTGCACTATAGCTTTCATTTAATCCTATTAGAAATTGTAACAATCGTTGAGACTTCAAATGAGCTACCGACGACTCAGATATTC
>NW_026724338.1:0-5057 GCF_029784015.1 Lycium ferocissimum
CGTATGGAGATTTTTCGGAAGATTCGGGACCAAGAAAATAAGAAAATAAGTTTGTCGAAAATTTAGAAAAAAGTTGATAGAATTTTGGACAGAATTTTGGGTCAACTTTGGAGGGGTATAACTCCGGGTATATTAGGAGTTTTAAGGTGTTTCAAAAGCCTAAAATGAATTTCGTCGAGTCTAGTTTCCAATGCAACAAAATCATTCATCAATAAGACATCAGAGTAGGAAGTTATGGGCGTTTTAAAACGGACAGTCAGAGGGACCCGAACCTGGGTGGAAAATCCGAAAAGTTCACTTAAAAGCCCACTTATGTTTTGACCTGGTCCAATCCGAGTTTGGCACCTATAAAGGGCCTATACACTTCATTTTAGTCATTTTTCTTCAACTCCACAACCCTCTAGAACTCTCCTGTAACCGTCACCTTCTAGAATTTCCCACACTTCTCTATCCATTATAAGAGTGTTCAAGGTCATTCACCATTCCAAAACATTCTATACCATCACAAAAGATGATTAAACTCCAAACCCCAAGCTAAGTCGTGAGGAGAGGATTGTTCTTGTCTTTACTTAATGTTGTGATGAATTTGGTCTTGGAAGAAAGTTGGGTAAAGGGAAGTTTTTCTAGTGTAAGATTTACTTGTGCTCGAGGACAAGCGTTAAGTAGTTAAAGTTAAGGCGACGAAAAGGTATGTTAAGGCTAGTCCCTTTCTTTCAAAAGGCATGATTCTATATTATGATTCCATATATGTTTCATAACCTTCTTACTTCCAAAAGCTAGAAGTTCACAGACTTAAAAAAAGCTTCTTATGATACTAAAGATGAGATGTTTTCTATGATGAACATGATGATGATGATTTGAATTCTAGAAATTCCAAAGCTTATGATTTGATGTTATTATGAGATTATTGAGTTTATTTCATGATTTCCTTGATTTTATTCATTGTTATTGATCTCGCATATGATAATTGTTCCTTGGTGAGATATAGCGATGATGATTGCTCCATAATATAAATCGGAGAGCACACGACCTTACGTCACCCAATAGAGTAGTAACATTTAATTGAGCTCTCGTGCATGTTATATGTATTTATATATGTGTAATTTAGATATTTACCGCGCGCAACGGCTAGGTAAGATACTATACATATATCACCGCGCCTTAACAATAAGACAAGATACCATACATATATATTACCGCGCCTTACTTATTAAGACGAAGCATACTATATATATATATATATATATATATATATATATATATATATATATATATATATATATATATATATTACCGTGCCTTAATGGCCGGGAAAGATACTATATATACACAACACCGAGCTCCATGGCCGGGGCGGGGATATTATATATGTATCTATGGAAAAGTTTTTTAAAAAAGCTAAGCATGCACGACATTCCTTGTAAAGGGCATTCGGAGGCACGGATTGATCTCTTTTATATTACTTTATCTTCATACTTTCATTATGTTGTTATTCATGCCTTACATACTCAGTACATTATTCGTACTGACATCCTTTCTTATGGACGTTGCGTTCATGCCCGCAGGTGGACAGGTAGGCGGATCCGATCCTTAGAACCGTTAGCGGAGTCTCAGGAGCACACCATTTTCTTCGGAGCTGTAGTCTATTGGTATTACTCTTTTGTGTATATACTTGGACATGGCGGAGTCCTGTCCCATCCTTATGAATTCATGTATTCTATATAGAGGCTCGTAGATAGATGTATGTAGCCAGATGTTTCACAACCTTATCAGTTCATATTGTCGTATAATATTGTGGTAGACTTGTCGGCTTGTGACGATAGGCATAGTTGTTGACGGTTATGTAGAGTTGTGCCGTTATTTTGTGATATATGAACCTTTACAGATTATGATACCCATGAGCTATCTTTGTGGTCCACCTAGAGATGGTTATGAGATGTATGTTCAAAGGTGCTCGGTAGGTTAGCTCCGGGTGCCCGTTATGGCCCCCTGGTTGGGTCGTGACAGCTTCATTCCTCAAAAAGACTATATGGATTAAATGACTACATACCGGCGGGCTGAGTCGTCATCCATATATATGGCCAAAAATAGGTAGCATAATTTCAAGGTTGATGTCCGCAATCGTTGAAATACGAATGTGATTCCTACATCAAGATTTGCGGTCACTATTGCGGTCTATTTCAAGTTAACGTAATCATGGTTCAGGGATAGTGGTAGTCATGAGAAAAGGCTCCGCACTTGAATATGCAGTAGTTAACTTGAAAATTCTGACTAAATGTTGTAATTCTGGATACAGAGGTTAGTAGTCATCATGAAAGGAATATGATACTTGATATGACCCTACTAGGCACACCTCGCTTGAAGGCTCACATTGAAGACTAAGGCATGGGACTCCAATCTATTCAAGCTAGGAGGATGACCCAAAAGGAGTACTGGAGACCCGTGGAGAGGCATTAAGCCCCGTAAGAAGGCCAAGAAGTATGGAAAGTAGCTTGGAGAGGAATGAAAGAAGAAGCTACAAGAAAGAATGCCAACACTCAAAGTGGCTAGAGTCGCAAAGGGACAGAAATGCAAATGTGGCTAGACGTGCAAAGAAGGGCTATAAATGCAAAAGGATCACAATTACAAGCTTGAGGATTGGATGATGGCTATATGTACAAAAGGAGACTTTTTCGGATTTCAAGCCAACATCCAACTAGTCAAACAAGACCCTTACCTCATTAATGGCATTCTTGTAATAACTAGCCTAGCTCTTAAGTCTCTTAGTTGTCACGACCCCACCAGAGGCCGTGACGGGTACCCGATAATATCATACCGGCACCTCTTATCATACATTCTATTCGTACTACTGAGTGGGCCATATGGGCGATACAATCATATCTTACTCAACATAATCATCAATAAAAGCCTAAGTGAACGAGTGTTAGTAGTGTTTTACCAAAAGATTATACAACCATAAGAGCCGACGGGGACTACGAAACATTTAACGCACACGTACATCTGCACGAGCCTCTAAATAAGATACATATGTCCACAAAGTCGGCCGGATTCCACCGTGCCCAAATGTACACAAAAAAGTAGTACCGGTAAGCTGAGCTCCCGGAACAAGCCGAGCGCTCCCGATACAGCCGTGGCGGGGGCTCTAGGGATCGATGCGTCTGCGCCGACCCGCGGGGCACGAACCAGCGTCCGCGAAGGGACGTCGGTACGAGCAATGTGCGAGTATGTAAGGCATGAGTAACAACATATGGAAGGATACGAAAGCATGAATAGTAACAAGACGTAAAATATAAAACATATCATGAGATAAAGATAACTTTGTTACATACGAGTGCCTTTTAGGCGGGTACCATGCATGCTTAGTGCTACGAAACGTGCAGCCGACATCCATATATATTATATTGTTGCGGAACGTGCCGGCCGATCCATATAATACATTGCTGCGGAACGTGCAGCCCGATCCATAACCACGTATCCCGCGTCGGGACGTATCATGTCATATTATACCAACCGATCAGTGGTTACGCGTATATAACGCTCTCGCCCTTTCCCATATTCCCCATATACATATACATATATCATATTCATATATCATATAGTAGCATTACGCAGAGCCAAAGAAAGTCATGTATCTTACCTCGGAGTGACGTAAGGTCGGTAGCCTCCGATCATATTATGGATTAATCGTGGTCGCTTTGTCTCGCTGAGGAACGATTATTATAAGGTGAGGCCAATGAAGAATAGCTTCACGAAAATAGCTTCACGAGGAAACATAAAATAGGATCATATCAATTCATATACTTTAGAATCCTTAAAAAAATAGTCATCATTCATGAATAAATTGAGAAATCAAGAAATAGCTCAACATTCTCGTATCGTCATTGAAATCATAAACTTGGAACCTTTAAACATAGAATCATCATCATCATATTCATCGTAGGAAAATATTCTCATTTTTGACATCATCGTTGTCATTGTAAAACATATCCATCGAGTTGTCATGAAAGCTTCCGGAGTCATAAACCTCCATTTTGGAAAGATACGGACATTTTTAGGAAAGCATTTACAGGTCGTCCTGAAAAGAAATCATGCCTTAGAATTATAGACTTCTAACTTTTGACAACAACAAAGTTATGGAAGCATTTATGAAATCGTAATCTAAGAATCATGCCTTTTGAAAGAAAGGGGCGAGCCTTAACATACTGCTCGACCTCCTATTGGCTACGTCTATCCGAGCTCACAAATTTACATTCGAGAGGATTCACGCTAATGTTAGTCTCCGTATCACATACTTATCTCAAGTTCCAACTTAAACTATTTTATATTCTATCGAAAAATCGGGCAACATCTCCCCGTTTACAGTGCGCTAGGCCCGAATTTCAATTCAATATCAACCAACAACAAAGAATAAACAATACCAACATCAATAATATCATTTCCCATATCAAAGTATTCCATAAAACAGCCCACACGTTGTTTTCCAATTTCCATAACTAGTCAATTCACTATTCAACCATTAATTGTTCCGCCGAATTTATAAACTACACCAACAATCCGCATGCTAACAATCATCATTCTTATGAACACAAGAACCTATATTAACATCATATTACTTTCCAAAACAGCCCACAACAATTGCAACGTCAACATGAGTCATCAAACATTCATTTTCATCATAGAATCTACAACAAACACAACTACAAGACTAAGTAAAATGAATTCATCATTCTTACACACATGGCATACACACGGCCAAGGCAACCTACACGGCCACCACAACAACACCAATTTTATGGATTTCTTGTTTTCCCTCCAAACTCCAAAAAAATGTGATCAAGCCAAATTTCCCTGAGCTTATGAAAAGGGCTTTTAAAACTGGGAGGTCCATAGGGTGGCCCCAAATAGGGAGAAGTTTGGGTGGAAGGCTTTGTTCAAGTCCCAAGGCTTCCTAAAATGGCTACAATTGCAAGCTTGGGGGGTTCAACCCAAGATGGCTTTTGAAAGGGGTTTTGTGGGGGTACTTTCGAAAAGGGGGGTTATGATTGCAAAAAGGATGG
>NW_026724339.1:0-5642 GCF_029784015.1 Lycium ferocissimum
CTCGATTTTCGGAAGTTTTTTTTGGTATATCCTTTTTATATGCTCAAACTTGTCCCAATAATCAGAGAATAGAGCCCTTTAAATAGAAAACCCCAAACCCTAGGTTTAGGAATATATGGGATAACTCCCTATTTAGGGGTTTCCTCCTCACACCATAAAGCATCAGTATGGCTAGGATTAGACGTAAACAACAAACGAAGGGTCGCATTTGACTCAAATCGTCAATCAGGGGTTCTCATGAACCAATAAAAATTCGAAAGTATTCAAAATCAAATACAATAAAACCCACTAAGGTTTCTCAGTCAAATGACCGTTGTAAAGCAAAAGGTGAAGAAAAGAAAGGGTGGCAATACTGTGTTTGGTTGACGGTAAAGTGAGAGAGAGGGCGAGTATTAATCGTCGGCTCCAACCCGTCGAGCCACGACCGCGTAAAGTAGTTGTACACCGCCCCTATTTCCGTTTCGTTGTGCAATGGTGACAGAGAGGAGAGGATTTTCCTCTCCTGCTCTGTCAGGTTTGGAAGTAGTCCAACCCTGGATTTGAGGAAATGTATAACAAAGGGTGTTTGGTATGTTTGTTATGCTTATAAGCATACGTGGGCCGGGTCAAGTCCAAATTGGACTGGGCCAGGTTCGGTCTAAAAAAAAAAAGGAATAAAGGGCAGCCCATTGTAAACATGGTATACACGTATGTATACATATATATTTGTATACTCGTGTATACACGGTATACATGGGAGGGTTAAAAAAATGACCCTTTAAAAGATAGCAAAACAAATTGAAAATGCCTAATGATTAAACCTTTCAATTATGACCAAAATTGTCAATACTTAATTAATTAATTAATTAGAGACACGGCCAATTGCATAAAAAGACTTTTAATTGCAAACATAGCCTTAATTGGCTTAATTTAAGGACTAGGCCATTTTACTTATGGCCTTGTTTGGTCCAATTAGCCATCTTAGGGTAACATTTGCAAAAATGATCTTAATTACTTAGACCAATGATTTTGGCCCTTTCATATAAGGTTACAATTAAACTAAATAACAATTAAAAAGGCTAATTTTGCAATAATGACCTCAATTAAGGAAACTGATTTTCAATTGGGCCATAATTGGACTATTAATTGATTATTTCAACTATAGTCATTTAATGGGTAATTTACAGAATAAAACACTAAATTAATTATGGTAAATTCTAATAAATTGATTAAACAAGAATTGAGGGGTAAAATGATTAATTTATTTAATTAACCAAATTCCTTACATTAAACAGATTAAAATAATTTCTAATTAGTTTATGATAATTTAAACAATTAAATAAATAATTATTTTGAACTATTTTCTTGATTGAATTTGACAAAAATGTATCATAATTGTTGCAAATTAATTTCCAAATAATTTATAACATTATAGAAATAATATTATCAAACAAAATTTGGTAAAATATTATCTAAATAACTTTATGAAATCATTTTGACTTCTGAAAAATATCTATTTCACTTTGTTTAATATTCAAGGACTCTGGGTAATCAAAACAACTTATGGGAGGTCAAAATTAGGTGTCAACAACAACTACCCAAGATCGAGAAGGTCATTCAAATCAAACGGTGCCAACAGGGTCACTTATGTGAAATTAAATCAAGAGGGTATAGTTACGAAGCCACGCAAGGGTGGCAAAAGGATAAAACAAGGACCAAAAGGGTATACCATGACGTTACCCAGCAGATGGAAGCAAGTTTGCAACCGCCAAAGAGAGGAGCAGGATGATCAAACCGGACCCAGACGCATGCGGAGCAAACATAGAACTTTTTCTTTCGCAGCCGGTCGAGATAGGGTACCAATGAGAGTCAAACTCTCTGGCCATGAATTGGAAGATCACCCCACCTCGTGCTCAGCCGGACAAAATTGATCTTTTGAAAGATTTCGCTTTATTTTGCTTTCTTTTTTTAAAAAAAAATCCCGCAACCAATCGGACACATACCGGGAAGTACAAGGCATTTCCGCATAAGGAATACTCTTTTCTACCGTTTGAGTCGAACTACAATTGACCTGATTCCCGACATAAGAGATATGTAGGCGGACTCAATACTAGAGGGTCGGTCAGATTCCAACAGACCATTCCAGGACTCCTCAGTTTTGACACTGGAAGATCAGGTGTCTGCTTTATGAATTCGCATTAGAAGTTTAATTGAATCGAACTACAAGTGTCCTAAATTCTCATAAAGCCTGAGCTATTATCATGACCCAATTTTACTAAGTCGTGCGGGCACCTACCTTTCCCACATATGTAGGCGAACCCTTAACCCAACATTCACAAAGGATAGAAAAATAGCGAAAGAAAGTAAAGTAAAGTATGTCTCACGGATATAACATAAATAAGTGCGGAAGTAAATGAAATCCACCCCAGTATCTGGTCTGGTCATACAAGAGAATCTAACTAAATACTACAAGTCTGAATCATAATAATACACAAGTAGTCCCAAAGATCATATCTCAGAATAGAAATAAAGACATAATGATAGGAAGAGTCATCGGGCAGCGAATGTCCTCATGCTCACCCTGAAGGACTCGAATCAGCCATCCTTGAATATCAGTCATGAGGAGTAGAAGTCGATCTCACCTGGTGCTCTGCATTCATAAAAAAATATAGTAAGTGCAAGTCAGTACAAACAACAAGTATTGGTGGGTATCATAGGCCGAGTATGATTAGCTAACATATATCAAGAAAATAAGGCAAGATAAACAGGTAAATCAACAAGGTATAAGTCAAACACGAGCCAGTAACAAAGAACACATCATCACCTATGTTATAGTATCCACACCTAAATGTGCCAAGTCTCAATATATCTGTAACGACCCTTCCGGTCGTTATGGGAAATGTAGGATCACCCTGCCAAATGTAACCTTTCCAAGGGCAGAACGAAGCAGGAAAAACTCAATCGTGTAAGCTTATGAGCTGAAACTTGACTTGTTTGTGGTTGTTACTTGATTTCCTTGAGTCCGTCGAGGGGTGGTGTAGAAAATTAGAGCTTCGTTGGGAATTTCGAGGCCATGGGTGAATTCGTAGGGCGTCTTTATGTTTATGTACATGTTTGTTTTGTGTTGTTGAGGCCTCGGATGAAATGTTGGGTGATAGGGGGAAAAACTAGACAAAAGTCGAGCTCACTGCCCAAAATGCACCGTTGTGGCGGTGGGAGAACCGCTGCGGCGGTACCTCTATGGCGGTACTTGGACTACTGCTAGCGGCCATCCATTTACTCGGTGGCCGCTATGGCGGGCAGTGTACCGCTATGGAGGCACCGCTATAGCGGCGAATGGACCGCCATAGCGGTCACAGCGGATTCGTGGTGGTCCGCTATAGCAGTCACTTGACCGCTATAGCGAGACCGCTGTAGCTGCGTGATGACCGCTGTAGCGGTCGACGTAAAACAGTAGCCCAAATTTCATATACTTAGTCTCATATTCTCTTTTCACAAAATACTAACACACTTCCCAATAAACACCTAGGGTGAATTTTCTAGCTAGGGCAAGATACTTTGGAGAGGTAAGTTCCATTGATTCCATTCTATCATTCCATTCTCCTTCCTTATTGTTATCCCCTTCATGGGTCTTTAATGGTTAAATTGAAATAGAAGCCCTAGAATGTTAATAAACCTTCTAAACTTGATAGGTTATGGGTATTATCGCTTAGTTATCATCTAAATGCCTTGGTTGGTCTTGATTATAAATTGAACATTTAGAGTCATAAACTAAGTGATTGGGGACCTAGGGTTCTATAAAAATGGTGTCTTGACCATAAAAACTGCTTGTAATGGGAATATTGATAGAATGTTGTTATAAATTGATGATTAATGATTACTAAGGGCCTTGATAGGTTGTTTATCACCTAGAAAATCATCCACCCCTTGGAATGGGGTAAGGGAAGGGTATTCTTGCTTGGGTACTTGTGATTTGAGTATTGTGACTTATTGAGCCTTCTATTTCTAGACCGTGAGCGTACTGAGGCTTTGAGGAAAGGAAAGGTTGTAGCAGAGTGACTTGCGTTGTTCCAGCTCTACTTTGAGGTAGGTTACGGTCTACTTGAGTTAGACTTTGGTTTGTTGATTGTATGTTTTGTGAATTCTTTAGGAGAAAGCATGTCTAGTTTTCATGCATGATATTGTATGGCTAAACTCCTATGTGAATGTGATTGAGTGATTGTGTAGGCTTCATGCTGCTATTCCTGTGTGTTAAATCTACAGTGGATGTGTTGTGATGAGAAGCTAATACGATCTTCTCAATGGTATTGTGATATGAAATAATGATTTGGGTATTGATAATGAGAAGGTAAGAAACACTGTTCGGTTAAGAGGTATGGAAAGGCACTTATGTGTCCTAAATTTTGAACTTGTGGTCCGAGGTTAGTTCCAGAAACGAGAGGTACATTGATATGAACTCGTGGTCTGAGGTTAGTTTCGAAAACGAGAGGTACATTGATATGTCCCTCGTCCAAGGTTCGTTATGGAGCGGGGGTTTGTGCTCGGGTCCGAGGAGTATTCCGGAATGAATGGTACATAGACACTATGGGTCTCCTGCAGGTCATGACTACTGAGCAATGACATCAGTTAGCATGTGTGTACAATGAGTGAGGTTATCCTGGTAAACTTATTTCCATTGTGGCTTACGTGATTTTGATTCTTGACGTCTTGGTGATTTGATTGTGATTATCCTTGGTTGATTTGCTGTGATCTATTGATATTCATGTCTCTTGACTGATTTGTTTATTCTATTGATTTGATGAAATATGCATGATACTAATCTTAGTCGGCCTATGATATCTACCTCTGCAGTGTTTGTCCGATACTACTTCATCGCATTCTTTTGAGTGCGATTGTGATACGGAGATCCCTTACCCGCCCTCACATCTAGCGTGGAGGACGTTTGCTGATAGATTTAGGGTGAGCTTCTTCCCATGCCAGGCTGCCCGAAGATCTTCTCCTTATGATGTCTTTTCTTATTCTGGACATTATGGATTTAGTAGTCACATTTCATTCTTTAGACATGTTTTAGATTAGAGTCCCGTACGATGACTTTCAGATTTTTGGGGATTTTGTAATAGTTAAAACTTCCACACTTATTTCAGTATTTTATGGCATGGCTTATTTTATTCATTTGATGTTTGAATGAGTAAAAACTGATTAGCTTGGTTAATGTAAAACTAGAGTTAAATGGATAGATGTCTTGTGTGTTGGTTCGCCTACTAGGATTTAGTTGGGTGCCAGTCATGGCGGGTTGGGTCGTGACAATGTCAATAAGAATCTGTATATCACAAGTACATCACAAGAATATCACAAATGAATCCATTGTACAATGTAATGGAATAATGTATGGAATGTGAGTGCAATGCATATGCACCGTACACATGTACTCTGATGATGAAACATCACATTGCGGCAGCACAACCCATGGGGGGCCCGCGAAGTCCATGTACGTCACGGTTTCGGTAACGACCCCGGTAAGAACCTCGGCAACCGCTACCTCATGATTCCGGCAACAACCTCTGCAATCGCTACACTCATCCTCGATTCCAGGATAAACATCGGACATCGGTCCTCACGTCACTCTCATCTAACTGAGCCCATCAGTCAAAGATTTCCTCAAG
>NW_026724340.1:0-5579 GCF_029784015.1 Lycium ferocissimum
TTTTTTCCTCCCTTTATTGATGCTTCATTGTTTATGCTTCACATACTCGAGTACAATATTTGTCGCGTCCTTTCTTCGGACGGGTGTTCATGCCACGTAGACAGGAGGTGGCCGGACTCGTAGGAGCTATGTCGGTTGATTTTGAGAGCACTCGTATTAGGAAGTGCCTGATTTCTCTTTTGGTATATATATATATATATACATGTATTCATGTTTTTTTTTTGGGCATGACGGGGTCCTATCCCGTCCGGATGTCTAGTATTCCGGTAGAGGCTCACCTAGATACGCAAAGGTGGGGTAGTACGGTCCCATGGCTTTTATGTATATGCATGTATATATTATTTCGGATAGTCAAGGAGACATGCTTATAAAAGCAAATGTATTATTAAAATTTCCGGTTTTACATGATTATGAGCATATAGTATGAATAATAGCGAGATAAACGGTAAGTGAGTGGTGTTCGGTGGTTAGCCCGAATACCCGTCGCGGCCCGTAGCTCGGGTCGTGACAAGTGCTCGATGGCTTGGAATTGGGATCCAAGCGCCATGGCTAATGTTGGATGTCCAATGACATTATGGTAAATACGTGGCTTAGGATCGCGTAAGTTGGGTTAGCTTAGAGGGCGACGAAGGTATGTAAAGCTACCTTTCTTTCTTTGGCGTGTCTTAGTTAAATTAAGCTATGGTATGATCTGAGAAAATTCTCTCCTACGATCCGAGCATGTCTATGATTCTTATTTGCTTCTTGATATCCGTATTTGTAACGTAGTTAAACTATAGTTCTTATGCCTTTGTATGGTTAAACATAGTGTCACGTAAAAGATTATGTTCGTAAAGAGTACGTAACTACGAACGTCCGTAACTTCCACAAAGAAGGCTCGGATCGTCTGACATATGTCCGTAGAAGGTCTCCGTAGTGTATGTGATCTTAACCTCCACGGGCGAGCCCTGGATCGGTTGGGTACTTGTCCGTGGCCCGCAAGACGTTCCTTTGTATAGTTTTAGCAACTTGTTAAAGAACTTAATATGGTTAATAACTTGGGCTTAGAATATGATTACTCACATCTCGTTAAGTCCGAAACGAGGATTTGTATGTGTATATGATTTTGATATGTAACTATGGTGTAAAGTTCTATTTGACAAGTCCGAGCAACGTTCTAAAGAAATTGATACGGATTTATGATTATTGGCTTGGTTTTTTAAATGATAAGTCTGTTTTGATTGTTTTATGGAATCTGTGTAAACGTACGAAATTAATTCGTATGAATATGATTTGGATACGTAACTATGATTGATAGAGTTTTATTTGTTATGTTTTCCGAGTAATATCCGAAGAGATTTGATTTGACTAATGCCATTGGCTTGTAAATGATAATTTGTTTGATTATTCGTTAAGTACGTATAAATGTTGTGAGTGGCATATAGATCCCACGACTCGCTCGTGCACACTTTTGTTACTCCTTCGCCGAGTCCCGGGTTACTATCGTGCGCGTAATTGAAATCCATGATGAGCTTAGAAGTATGATGAGCGTCCGATATATATGATATGATACGAAGTATGATGAGTTTTTGATATGATATGATATGATGTGATGATGTGTGCCGGAGATACTGAGATATAAAACTTTCGAGTATGATGAGTTGTGGCGCCCCCCGTGAGGGGCGACCACGTTAAATCCACGGGTCCTATTACGGACCGCATAGGGTATATGATATGATAATCGATGATCCGATGATATGATGATTTGATAATGTGATGATCTGATAATATAATGAATCCGTTCTGATGATTCGATAATATGACTATTTTGTTTAATCTGATGATGTGATAATATGATGATTCTGTTTAAGGTGATGATATGTTGTATATACGTATTGTAAATATAATTACGTGTGGTTTAGAGCGGTGGTGGGGCAAACCTTAATGGTGGGGCAAACCCGGTGGTGAGGGCAAATTCCACATTGGTTTAGGCAAATCCCACGTTGGTAAAGTAATCCTACATCGGTTAATGTCGCCTACTATGATATGTTCTTATTTTTATACATATGAATTTAAATGTGTTTTCAAAAGTAAGTGCCATTTTGAGCATTTTAATTATTATATCTCGTTTTGTGCCCCTCTATGCACTATTTGCATTACGTATGCATGTACTTCGGTGATACGACTATTACGCATATTTTATGTACTCCTCACGTCGGTTGTGGTCTCGTTTTCCGTATTCCATGCTTTACATACTCGGTCCCCGTAATGCCCATCATTTTCTTCTTGGGCCGCGTTTCATGCCGCGCATGTACACCTGACAGTCAAGATATTAGTAGAAGATGTTCCCAAATGATTGGTTTAGCCATTTTCTCGAAGATCCGCCGAAATCGTGATTATTATGTAATGGTTTCATGTTCTCAGGTTAGAGACTTGCGGACGATTAAGGTCGTGGGTATAAAGATGTCGATCATGTGAGCGGCTATGTGGCCGATGGATTATTACGCATTGTATTATAAGTTTTATATGTTCTGCATTTTATTTGATTCGGAGAAAGGTAAAAAGCATATGGTTTTCTCGAAAATCTTTCGGATGTACTTATGTTATGCTATGCGGGCCTAATATGATTATGTGTGTCATGAGAGTCAGCGGGTTCGCTCGGCCCTAGGTAAGGGTCGGGTGCCTATCGCACCCTATCGAATTAAGGGTGTGACAGATTGCTTATTTACTTATTAAGTCTGTAATGATGATTTTTATGCATATGATTACTCACGACTGGCCAGGTATCGTGCATTACAGTATCTTTCGCGAAGTCCGGGGCCGGTTATGTTATCGTGGCGCTATGGTATGTTCGGAGTATGATGTCGGTTCGTGGCCGAGCCCTCGCTAGAGTGGCCGGTACCGCGGTGGTTTGGTATTGTGATGTGTTATGGCGTTATGATGTGTTACGTGATATCGGGTTTCGGAGATATGAAATTTCTGAGTATGATGTGTTATGGGACGATGACGGGTGGCGACCATATTTCCCGAGCCACAAGTATGCATGATTTGTGTTTTAAAAGTAAACATTTTGGTATTTTGGATATTGTGCTTTATTGGGATTACATTTCGATTATGACTACGTTACGTTCTTTATCAGATGGATCATTGCCTTGCATACTCGGGGTGACATAATCCGTACCCCGCTTTCTCTTTAAATTTGCGTTTCATGCCGCCGAGGTACGACGCATATTTCGGTGATCCGGCTAAACAGGACACCTGTTCTGCCGTTTAGTGCTCCCTTTGTTCTCGGGAGCCTATATTTGGTATATATTCTTCCGTTGCATATGTATATATTTGTTCGGGGTAAGGCGAGGGCCACGTCTCACACATATGATTCTCGTTGTCTCCGTTTAGAGGTCGGCAGACAAACATGTGAAGTTGTGGACATTTACGTTCGGTTGTGTTCATATGGTATATGCTTCTAAGCACCATTTGGCTGCGGCCTTTGCTTGGCCAGATTTCAGGTATATTTCTGGGGACGTCGCGCCTACAAGGACAGCCTTGCTAGCCTCGATATATATGTTTGTGTTTGCGAGGTTTGGGGACGGCCCCCACCGTATATGATAAACTTTTTCCCTATGCGATTTTTGGTTAAAAATAGTTTGGGTGCCCGGGCCCCGGGGACTAGTCACCCGCCCTTTGGGGGGGTCGTGGGCAAAAGGACTGCCCGTGGTTGGGCCCCAATGTCTACGAACCCCTGTCTAGTTTTCTTTTTTTCGTTGTTGTGCCCACTCTATGGGAGGGGGCTACAGGGGCATTTAGGATGTTTTCCTTTTCCTTTCCCATCTTAGATCGGCAAGGGGCCGGGAAACCCAAAAACCCCTTTCCCAAGGGAGGTTTTTCCGATTAAAAAAGGCGGCACCCCCGGAAAAAGGGGAAGTCTTTACAGTGGGGGGGACCAGCAGGGGGGAGAGTTACTAGGGGCCCCTCCGGCTCCACCGAGGTTGTGCCCCCCCAAAAAAGCCGCCCCCCCCACCCCCGGAAGAGGGACTGGGCCCAGCCCCAGGGCGGGGGCGGGGGCCCCCCCCCTCCCCCGGGGTTTGAGTACCCCAGCCTCCCGGCTCTCGGCCCAGGGGCGGAGGATCGGGGATGCGAGATGCATTTCCCCTTATTGACCCAAATTTATGGCCCGGGCCCCAAAATTCACAGGGATGGATCGGGGGGTAATCCCCGGGGGGCAGGGATGACCGGGGCCCCTGATTTCCCCCCTTGGGTCCCTCGAAATTTTTGGTCCCAAAAAACCCCCGGGGGATCCCCGGGGGTTTTGAAAGGGTGCCGACGTTGCGGCTCTTAAAACCAGACCAAGGGCCTTGAGTTGGCGTCTATCCGGGTTTCATGATGTAGCCGGGTAATTGGGAGTTTGGGGGCCGTTGGGGGGAGATGCTTTTCCCCCGGGCCAGATGGGACGAGTTTCCGAAAGGGCCTTTTTGGCAATTTTTCCCCCGGGGTGAGGCGGGCCGGGGGTTTATGGGGGCCCCTGTCCCAGGGGAGGGCGAGGGGTTTGGGAGTACGGTTGGGTTTGGGCTCCCCGGGGATAACCCGCTCCCGGGAGGCGTATAGGACCCGGGTGCCCGGTATGTGATGGGCGGATCATTCCCCGGTGGGCACCGGGGGTGATGGCGGCCCCCGGGGGGATGGATATTGCACGGGTGCGGGGGATCCCGGGGAGGGGGATCGAACGGGGCGTCCCGGCGGGGGGGGAAGCCGGGGGGCCCCCAAAAGGGGTGGGGGCCCCCGGGGGATCCCCGGGGAAACCTCGGGGCGGCCTTTGGGGGCGGGTGCCAGAATCCTCCCCGGGCCCGGACGGGGGCACGCCCCCACAACCCCCCGAGCCGGGTGGGGGCGGGAAATTTTTGGGGGAGTCGAACCCGGGGCCCGGGCCCCGCAAGGGGACGAAAGGGTTTCCGGGGCCCAGGCCACCCTAATTTTGATGTCCTCCCTGGAGAAAACCCCCCGGGGGGTGTTCCTGCCACGGGTGCTTGGGTTTTTTTGTGGCCGGGACGGTCCCTTAAGGGGTTTTCCTTTGGGGTAGTACGGGGGGGCCCGGGCCCCTTTTTGGGGATTTTTGGTTCTCCTCTCCCCCGGGGCCTGGCCCGGGGGGGCGGGGGCGCCGACACCGAAAACCGCGGAGGGTCGTAGTGGAGTTTTCCGGTTTTAGCGGTCCTTCGAACCCCATATATGCCTTAAACCCGGGGGCAGGATCGGGGGGGCGTCGCCTAAGGGGTTGGGATATTATTGATTTTCTCCCAAAAGGGATATGGGTTTATAGATCCGGGTCCCACTTTATCATATATTTCTCCCCCCTTGCTAATAAAATTTGGGAAAAATTCCCCAACCGATAGAACCTTTTGAGGTGGGTACCCGGAGGGGGTCTTTTTGGGAAAGGTTTTAAAAGATTGTTCGAAAAGCCTTTTTGGGCCCTTGCACTAAAGAAGACCATAGAGCTAGACATGATTGAATTCGATGTTATTATGGGGATGGGCCGGCTAGCTTTATTATGCTAATGTTGATTGTCAAAAAAGGTAGTCCATTTCCAACCGGGGGAAACCGATTTTAAA
>NW_026724341.1:0-5073 GCF_029784015.1 Lycium ferocissimum
AAAATGAGAGGCAAAATTCCACTTGGTTTAGGCAAATCCCATTGGTTTGGGAAAAATCCCATGGTTAATGTTATCTCATATAAGTTATGATGTGTTTCGTTATAGTATGATGGTTGTTGCGTATGTCCTCGGTCCCATTATGGGCCGGATACGATTTGTGTTTCGTATACAAGCCTTTGGTATTTCCGGTTACCAGTGTTTCACTTTCCGTACTTCTTACTACTTGCTATGATCTTGGTTTTTGTATGTTCTCGTTTGATACTCTCGCACATATGTCGTACCGACCCCTTTCTTCGGGGTCGCGTTTCATGCCACGGGTGTATTCGGATAGAGGAGGATATTAGCAGACGGATGTTCCACTGGATTGGCGAGCTCCACTTTCTCCCGAGTGCCGCCGAGTCAAAGTATTTATGTTGTGAGAGTCCGTTTCATGTTAGAGACTTTGCACGTTCGTGTGTATGAGATGTTCGTTTGTGGCTATGTAAGCCGTATCATTATGCATTGTGTTATGAATTTCATGTGTTTACAGTTTGTTATGGTTACGAAGTTTTATTTGATTTGAAAAAGATGAAAAGCATGTTTGATTTGTCGAAAAAAAAGTGGGGTTTTCCTTATGTGCTTATGTTATGCTTGCGGGCCCGCACGGGGCTATGAGTATTGCGAGAGTCTGCGGGTTCGCTCGGCCCTAAGTAAGGGTCGGGTGCCCATCATGCCCTATCGGAAATTAGGGTGTGACGGTTATATAGATCTTGAAGTGCCCGAGACTTGAGATTTGGCTTATTTCGAGAGCGGACGAGGTATGCTTCCAATCTTCCGTTCTTTTGGCATGTCCTAGTGTTAAGTAGGCTACGAAACGAATCTCGAGGAAACTCCACTCTTACGATCCGAGCTCGCATGTGGCTTTTATTTTGCCTCCAGACTTACTCTTAATATGGTCAAGGTAAGGTACTTATGTTTTCATATGGTTGAATTTTAAAAGTTATGTAAAGTATTTTGCTCTTTAAAAGAGTCCGAAGCTTCTGAACGCTCGTAACTTTCGTACGAGCTCGGATCGCCCCGAAACTTTCGTGAGGGGATTCCATAAGGCATAACATCCCCCAACTTCCCATAAGCGGGCCCGGATGGGGTTGACACCTCATCCGTGGGCCCCGGCAGAACTTTCTTATGTGTGTCCTTAATGACCTTTGGGAAAGACTTAGTACTACTTTCACCTTAACTCCCGAGTATGGATTTCTTATTTATTTAATGAGTTTATGATTACGATTTTTATGCACGTGATTGCTCACGACTCGCTCGTGCATCCCATTTGTATCCTTCGCCGAGTCCCGGCCGGTTGTGTTCGTGCGCGCTTTGATATATTCCGAGTATGATGTGTGCGTACGCCGAGTCTCTTTGGCCGGGTACCGTGTATATTTGGCGTTACGGGGTGTTGCTTGGTGTTATGATGCGATATGATATGTCGGGTGTCGGAGATATGAAATCTTCTGGAGTATGATGTGGTATGGCGCCATCGACAGGCGGGCGACCATCGTTCTAAGAGCCCATGCATGATTTATGTTTTTAAACTAAATATTTTGACATTTTGCATATGGTATTTATTTTCTGTATCCTCTGTTCGATTATAATTCTGTTACTATATTTCTTGCTTTGTGTTATATCCCGTATTTGTACGTTGGGATAATCCGAGCTAACCATGATAAGTTAAGGACAAGACTAGTTCGGGATACGAGGTTGGGACTTTTGACCTCCAATTTTTATTTTAATGCACAAGTTGCTTATGAATTTTATTGGTATGGAATATTAAGGGAAATTAGGGGCTAGAAGTTGAAATAAAATTTCATGAAAAGGCCAAAGTGGCCGTGTGTTAAGGGGTGGGACACATGTCTAGATTTCTATAAAGGACATGAAGAGATATAGGGGTGGTACATGTGAAGTTGAGTAAGTCTAAGAAGGACCCATAAGCTAAAAAATGAGTGTAAGCCACTCAAAGGCGATTTAAGGAAAACGTCTTCGGGTGATCTCGACCGGGCCAAAAAACGGTATTATGAGTTTGGAATTTGGGAAAACTCCCAGAATGAAAGTTGTAGATAATTGAAATATATTTCAACCATAGGTCGTGGGTTCATAGGCGGACATCGGGATAAGGAGATATGGACGTTTAAGGCGAAAGGTTAGTGGGCGGCCCAACCCGAGCCTCCAACCGGGTCGTGCCCATTACCCACACCTTTAAATGAAATATCAGCCCTTTTCTCCTCATTTTTCATACCAAAACACCCAGAAAATTCTGGAGAAAAGAGAGAGGAGAGCCTAGAGAGAAAAACTAATTTTGACCAAAATCCAGCGCCCCGAATTCGAAGCCCATGAAGAGAAAAGTGTCGTGATGCCGCGTTGCCTTCAATTTGAGCTAAAAATCAACCAAGAAGAAGAGGGTGGACGTGTGGCTGCATACTTAGGGTAAGATTAAGGTTCCTTTTCATTGTTAACAAGTTTATTCAGAGTTTTAACGGATTAGAACGGAGAGGAATAGTGTGTGAAATGGATGAAATTCATGAAACTTTGTATGTTGATGTTGAGCCGTGAGTATGGGCTGTTTGTGACAAGGAATGAACTAAATTTTATTTAGTATTTTTGGTTGTTGTGTTGTGGATTCTATGATGTAAATAAGGTTTAATGAATTAAGTTGAAGATAAAATCGTGTGTGGGCTGTTTTGGAAGCTAATGTGAATTAAATATAGTTTCTTGTATTTATGAAGATAATGTTGCTAAAGTGTGGATTGTTGGTGTAGTTGATGAATTTGAAAGAAATAAATGTGTTGTTGTGGTTCCTATGGGAGTTGGAAGGTTTCGGGTGGCTTGGTATGTTGGTTAGGTTATTTGAATATCGTGCGGGTTGCTTGAAATGTTTTTGAATCTTGATTGAATGACCTCGGATTATTACTTTAATATGTAGGCATTGATGTTAGTTTGAATATATGTAGTTAAATTGAACATAATTGGAATGTTGTTCTAAATATGTGGAGAAGAGTTATTAGCATTATAATGCGTTTGAATTGATTGTTAATGTTGTTAGAATGGTTGTTGGCATTGTTGTTGAAGAATTTGGCAGAGTTAAATTCTGGGTTGTCGTATTTATAGGGGAAATGCTGCCTAAATTTCGTAGAATTGAGTGCTAGTTGAATTGAATTCTAAATGCCTTCAACTAATATTCGATGTCTATTGACGTTGTGTAGACCTTCGAGAGTCGAGACTTGAGTTGGATTAGCTAGAAGCGATCAAGGTATGTAAAGCCCATTCTTTTTTTTTCTTTTGGCATGTCGTAGTTGAAAAGTAAGTTATGACACGCATCCGAGATAACTCTGCTTCTTGCGGTCGAGCATGTTTATGGTCCTTATTCGTTTCTTGATTTTTGTATTCTTAATGTAGTCAAATTATGGTTTTTATGTTTTTTTTTTCGCATGACTAAATTTCAAAAGTTTCATAAAAGTTTTGTTTTCAAAAAGAGTTTTGTTCCTAAACGATTCCGAAACTACGAACGACGTAACTTTCACGCATAAGGGCTCGGATCGCTTCGATTTGTTCGTAGAAAGTTCTAAAGTGAATAATGTTTGTAACTTTCCGAGGCGGACTCGGATTGGTTTGGCGTAAGACTATGATCCCTATGGTTTTGCTAATACGTTTATGATGTATGCTATGTTTCCGAAAGATATTTGATATAACTATTGTCCGACTTTCAAATGACATTCCGTTTAGACTACTTCATTGAGTCTTTGAGATGTTTTAATTGCATTTGGTTTCTCACTCTGCTCGTGCCAGCCTCAATATGTCCTTCACTGCGTCCCGGGCCAGGGCATGTATTCGTGCACGACTCTATTGCATTATTCACCGCGTCCCTCACTAGAGGGCCGGGCTCGTTATATATATATATATATGATGATGATGTGATGATGGGGATGGCGGTTGTGGATGGCATACCGAGTCCCTTGCTGGCGGGGCCGGGACACCGCTATTCACCGGCCCCTCACTGAGGGCCGGATGCACGTATATATATATATATGTATATGCATGATGATGATATGATTTTGCTTACCGCGTCCCTCGTCGGAAGGGCGGGCACGTTATATGAATATGTATATGATGATTTTATCTACCGAGTCCCTCACTAGAGGGCCGGAACACGCTATATGTATACATGATGATTATATGATTTTGATATGCATGATAAATCTTTTCGAAGGCAAGTTTTATGATTTTCTGTACTCTTTACTTCAGTATGATCCCGCTATCGTATTTCATACTTTACATACTCGGCATGTTAAATGTGACCCCTTTCTTGCGTTTCATGCCGCGCAGTACATTTTTTGATGAGTTGAAGATATTATTGAGAAGATGTTCCAGCGGGATTGGCGAGCTTCATTTTCTTCGGAGCTTTTGCGCGTCGCAGCATTATGATATGGTTTCATGTTCCATGTTAGAGACTTTCGACAAAGTGTCGTGTATGTAGTATGTCGCTTTGTAAGCGGCTCCATAAGCGGATGTATTGTGATGCATTATTTTACGGTTTTTATACGATTGGCGAGTCTTACTTGATTTGAAAAAGATGAAAAGCAAGTTGTTTTTTTCGAAAATCTTTCATTATGTACTTATGTTATGCTATGAGGCCTGTCACGACCCCGTGCCGCTAATGTCGGAATTGACACTCATACGCTCCCGACAATCGTAATTAACGTGCCCAACCCATAAATATAAATAATCACATATGATCTCGCATTAGCGCGGAATAGCCCATGATTGACATCACAAAATAGTCGACATATGCTTTAAAAAGCCGGCTAGGCCATCGTAATGTACATATCATATCGAGCAAACAAACAAGGCTACCACGGCGGGTGAAATCGCTTAAACGCATAAATCACACATACACGCGGTACGGATAAACACACCCACGGACGTGTCCTGGGACCTCTAAACGAGTAACAAAATCATATGGCGGGGCAGGGGCCCCGTTGTCCCCCCGATTTTTTTGGGGGGGTGATGGGCCCCCCCCTTTTTGGGGGCGAGCGAACCCCGACTTTT
>NW_026724342.1:0-5692 GCF_029784015.1 Lycium ferocissimum
TTGGGCCCCGCGACTTTCCTTTGTATGGTTCGATGACTTTTGAAGAACTTAATATGACTATCTTTGAGACCCTCGAGTATGATTATATACTTATACGGTAGTACGAAATGATGATTCTTATACTTATGATTAGATGCGTAACTATGGTTTTTGAAGGTCGGTTTGATATGTTTCGTGATATTCGGAAAGAAAAACGATTTGACTTTTGTTTCGGTTTTAACTAACGGTTCGTTTTGATTATCCTATTGGGTCTTTGTAAGTGTTTTGCATTGCATATGATTTCGGTCTTGCTCGTGCGTTACATTATTACCTGTTTTCGGAGTCCGGAAGGTATGTTATCGTGCGCGCTATGCTATATTGAAGTATGATGTGATTCCGAAGTATGATGTGATTCCGAAGTATGATATGTTTTCGAAGTATGATGTGATACGGAGTATGATGTGTTTGGAGATATGCAACATTCCGAAGTATGATGTGTTATGGCGCGGGCGAGAGGGGCGACCATGTTACTGTCCGTAGGGTCCATTACGGACCGTATGTGGTATGTGATATGATAATATGATGACATGATGATATGTGATATGATATGTGATAATATGATGATATGATCTTATTTGCGAGTCCCTCGCTAGAGGGAGGCGGGACGCGATATGTGTGCATATGATATGTGATTTTGACGGTCTGGATTATGATCGGTTGGTATCGGAAATAGGTGGTGGGGCAAACCCAATGGTGGGTGTTACATCTCGCATTTTCGTACATTTGGGACAATTCGGATTAGCGTGATAAGTTAGAGACAAGACCATTCCGGGATATGAAGTCGGGACTTTTGACCTTCGGTTTCATTTTAAAACCTAACGTGTTCATGAATTTGTTGGCATGGAACAATTTGGAAAATTTGGGACCAAAAGTGATATAATTGGAACTTGCAAATCATGCAAATATTTGGCCCTTGGCCGTGTGGTATTTGGAAATGGCCCACACAAATTGTGTCCAATTTTAATGCTCCAAACACATGGTGTGGGCCTAAGGACACTTGTGCCATATCCATATAAGCACAAAAGATGATCAACTAGTCATCCTAATTCATTCCAACACTTAGCCAAAAAATAGAAGTTGAAGAACAAAGAGAGAGAGGCTCTCGGCCAAGCCCTCCCAAAAACCAACTTCCATTCAAGCCTTTCTAAAAATATTTTGTTGATGCAAATCCACTAATTTGAGGTCCCTAAGTAGCGTGGAAGTGTTGTTCGGGTCATCCAATCGTTCGTTGTGCCAATTACAAACCCTAGCCTATTGGTGAAGTTGAAGAAGAAAGGTAAGATTTGATCTTGTTTTATGTGTTATAAAGGTTGTATGTATGTTGTAGTATGTTAAAATGGATGAAAATCATGAAATATAGTAAGTTGGAATTGAGGCTATGTGTACGAGGCTTAGCGTGTGAAGTGTGTGTGTGTTGTGTTGTGTTGAAGCAATGAATCGAGGTCTAGTTAGTATGTTATGATCATTGTAGGGTGAAGAATGAATGAGAATCATCAATATGTATATATGTTGTGTTGGTCGAAAATGGGTCATGGAATATGACAAAGAACGCATTAATGTCGCTTAGTGTTTTAGTGGTTGTCGTAATGAATTCTATGTTGGAAATGAGCTTTTTAATGACTCAAGATTGATGTTGTAAATGTATGGGCTGAATTGAAGGTTATTATGCGTTTGATGTAATTTGTGTATTTATGATAATGATATCGTTATAGTATGGATTATTGATACAAATCATGATTCGGAAGTTAGAAATGGATTATAGTTGTGTTCTCGGGTTGGAGGCAGGTTTTCGGGTAAATTGGAGCCATTGTTGGATTGTTGGAAATATTGTATAAATTGTTTAAGATGTCCTTGAATGTTGTTGATATGGATTCGGATGAGTATTTGAATGTATAAGCGTTAATCGGCTTGAACGTAAGTCGTTGAATCAAATATATTGAAAGTTGTTGAATGATGAAAAAGGGGCTTATTAATGTTATATTACCTTTCGGATTGATTATTGATGTTGCTAGGTTGGTTGTTGTTGTTGTTGTTGTTGATTTTGGCCGAGTTAAATTCTCAGGGTGGCCTATTTACAGGGGAAATGTCAAATTTACGTAGAATTTAGTGTTAGTTTGGAATTAAATGCCTAAATGGCTATAGCTAATAATTGATATCCGTTGACTTGTTTGTAGACCTCGGGAGTACGAGACATAGGTTGGAGTTTGGATTAGCTTAGAGAGCGGACGAGGTATGTAAAGCGCAACCCTTCCTTCTTTGGCATGCCTTAGTTACAAATAGGCTATGACACGAGCCTCGAGGAAATTCTATTCTCGCAATCCGAGCATGTTTATGACTCTTATTCGTTCTTGGAAATTCGTATGTTGATATGATGAAATATTGGCCTTTATGCCTTTGAAATATTTGATTTTCAACTTTTGCATAAAAATTTGGTTTTAAAGTTCCGTAACTACGAACGCCGTATCTTTCACGAAAGGCTCGGATTGCCTCGATATGCTCGTAGGTGATTGTATGGCATATGATAAGTGTGTTTTTCATAGGCGGGCCGACTCGGGTCGACACCGTCCGTGGGTCCCGCGACTCTTCTTTCGTAATCCCGACGACTTTTAAAAGAATTTGATTTGGTTATTATCCCGATTTGATGTGATCGCCTTTACCTACCTTTTAGTTCATGATAATGATCTTATGCACATGATTTTGGTACGTATATGATTTACGAGTTCGGTTTTTGGTATGTCCCCGAGTGATATTCGGAATAAAATCTCGATTTAACTATTGTAGGCTTATAAAAGACGGTTCGTTTTGATTAACCCATTGAGTCTTTGAAAATGTTTTAAACTATATTTGGGTACTCACGATTTTGTTCATACATTCTGTGGTTACATTGTTCGCCAAGTCTCGGGCAGGTTATGTTATTGTGTGCCCAATGTTGTGTTCTGAGGTATGATGTGTTCAGTTCGCCGCGCCCCTTTTGGCCGGGAACGCATATATATTATTCCGCTCGTTATGATGTGTACGCAGACGCCCCTTTCGGTCGGGTACTGTGTATGTATGCTACGTTATATGTTATATGTATGGATTTTTGGAATATATGATTTGTTGGAATCAGAGCCGGTGGTGGGGCAAACCCAATGATGAGGCAAAATTCCACATTGGTTTAGGCAAATCCCACATTGGTTTAGGCAAATCCCACATTGGTCTAGGCAAATCCCACATTGGTTTAGGTGAATCCTACATCGGTTAATGTCAGCTCATATGATAAGGTATGATGTTATGATATGCTTCGGTATGTATATGTATGATCTGTATTTCGGGAGTAAGCGTGTTGGCATTCGATTATTATAATTGTTTTACGTACCTCTGTTGCATTACTTGCGTGTCGATAATGACATTTTGATATTCTCGTTATTATGTTTACTTTCTATACCTCCGTTTCGATCATGGCTCGGATTTGTTACTATATCTTCGCTTTGCATACTCGGTATATATTCAGTGGGCCCCCGCTTTCTTCGGGCCGCGTTTCATGCGCGGTACGGATACGCGTTTTGGTGATCCGCGGCGTAGGATTCCCGTCCTTGCTGTTCGCAGTGCTCCTTTGTTCCGGGAGCCAATATTTTGGGTATATACTCTTCCGATGTATATGTTTATGTTTGTTCGGGGTACGGCGGGGCCACATCCCCGTCATACGTTATTCTATATTAGAGGGTACGTAGACACGGATGTGGGTTATGTACGGTTTTGTTCGCTTGCGACGTGCGAGTTGTGTTTGGGCGGCCCATCCGCCGTGGCGAGCCTTCGCCTACCCGCGTGTATATATGCTGACATGTTATGTATATTATGACGTACCCCTTACCGGCTTCTGTACAATATATGTGTTTGTATGCGTCCGTTTGAAGCCACGTTTGATATTTATATATGTATGAGTCGTTTGCATACCGAATCTGGTTAATGAGCGCGTATGGGTGCCCACTTCGGGCACCAGTCACGGCCTACGGGTTTGGGTCGTGACAGTGGGGCAAACCTCGGCTTAAGCACGGCGAGTCCCAAAGTGGGGGGGGGGGGGGTGAGCGTAAAGGCTTGGCGAACCCACATTGGTTTGGCTAACCTCACCTGCTAATGTCGCCCATAGCGATATGTTTGATTTTACGTATATATGTACGTAAATGTTTTTCAAAAAGCGAAGCATTTTTGGCATTCGATTACTCTGTATTTGTCTTACGTACCTCTTATGTATGATTTGTGTGTCGGCACGCAAGCACTCGGGTATTCGGCTATCGTGCTGTCTTCCGTACTCCTTACTTCGGTTATGACTTCGTTACTCTCTCGCTTTCGCATACTCGCACATATTCCGTACCGACTCCTTCTTCGGGCCGCGTTTTCATGCCGCGTAGGTACCCTCTGAGTATGAGCGAGAGGACGTTAGGGCCGTGTATATTCCGGCTATTGGCGAGCTCTCATTTCCTCACGGCGTCTTGCCCCGAGTCGAGTATTTATGTTGCGGTATCATGTTTTGTGCTAGAGACTTTGCGTACGTTAATAGTGTGTAAGAGATGTCAGCTTTGTAAGCGGCTATGTAAGCCGATGTATTATCATGCATTGTGTTACAAGTTTCATATGTTACGGATTTTTATTTGATTTGGAAAAAAAAAAGAAAAAAAAAACGAGGATCATGTTTTGTTTAAAAAAATTTCATTATATACTCGTGTCATGTTTTGCCCACTATGGCAAACACAGTATCACGAGGTGTTGACGGGTTCGCTCGGCCCTAGGTAAGGGTCGGTGCCCATCACACCCCGTCGGAAATTAGGGTGTGACATTAGGAATACTTTAGTCTTTAATGTTCCTATACCCCTTTTTATAATTTTTCCTTCTGCTCTTGGGTCTTAAGATCTCGTACATTGATGATGTTAGTTAAAAAGACGTCTATCGGAGGTAGTACGACCTTATGTCACTCCGAGAGTTGTATTTACTCATTTTACTTATGCATTGCATTCATTTATACATATGCACATTGACCCATGACCAGAAGGCATTATATATGTGTATATTATATGTATATAGGGTGTGGGGAAAGGGATAGGTGTTATATATGCATTACCACACGATCGGTTAGCGCACGTTGATGATAATTTACGATGGCCGCGAGAGGCCGAATGGGATATGATATATGGATCGGGCTTGTTACATCTCGGAGATTTTTGTCTTGTTGCATTGCGTGAGTAGACTAAATACGAGCTTAAAGGTGAGCATGATGTCCTTAGGAGGTTAAGGAGACTAATTGATAACTTTAAGCGTGTACCATAAGATTTTGGAGTCATATGAATCGATGAAACTAAGTTCGTCGAAGGAAGTGGAAATGGGAAGGTTTCACAACAAGTGAGCTATAATGTGTTTAGTAATGTCTTGAGGGGGAGCTATAGGGCACCTTAGATGGCTAATGAAGTGTTATACAAGTGTCAATAAGGTTCCATAAGGATTTGAGGTTGAACGAATCGACGAGAGTAAGTTTCGGGAACGATGGGTTGTACGGTCATTTATACGGATAGTATAATTATACGGCCCGTATGATGGTTCTAGAACCATTCCGGGAAAAAGGTAACCCCAGGGGGCTATACGGTCCCTTTATACGGAAAGTATAAATTGTCACGTATAA
>NW_026724343.1:0-5198 GCF_029784015.1 Lycium ferocissimum
GACCCCCCAGTTAAACCCAAAATATAAACAACAACAACCAAAAAACACCCTTAGCCATTCAAATAAATTTCAACAGAATAGTCTACTTTTTATAATATCACAATTTCCCATTCTAATTTCACATTTTAAGCTAATATCAATATTTCCATACTCATTTACTCATTCAAGACCATCAAATACATTTCAAGAACATTTCCCATTATCTCACAAATTATACAAAAATTCCACCGAAACCATAATTCGTTCAAAACTTCCAACTTTCAACAAAACCATTGATCCTCTATTCACTTCACAATGCCATAACCACCAATTAACATACCAAATAAATTCAACCAATTCATACATATATACAAAGTATGCAAAATATACAACTTTCCAACATAAGGCCAAAATTCTCATTCACTGCAAACTTACCTCATTTACTTCCCATTTACATACAAGGATCACAACAACACAATTAACATGTTAAACAAAATAAATCCATCACCATTTCCTCCACCTATACCATACGGCCACATGCCAACTTTCCAATTTCATCCAACTTTCATTCCACTTTCCTTTCCAATACAAATTCCTCATTGACCACAACTATCATACAACATAAAATTTATTCATCTTGCCTATACAACATATACATACACACGGCCACATACATAATCATGCAACCACCATGCAAACTCCTATATTCATGAGTTTCACCCTTTTCTACATACTACAACATCAACAAAGCCTTCATAACACATAAAAGGGGTTCAATCATACCTTGTTCCTCTAGCTTCTTCAATCCACCAAATTGTCCAAACGACGAAACGAACGACTTATCTTCCGAAATAACTATACCACGTTGGAAGGGCCTTGAATTAGTAGGAATACGACAAGAGAATAATTTTTGGGAACAAAATTTAGAGGACAAAAGTTGGAGACCATGGCCGAACGCCATGGTTGATATTCCTTCTTTCTTTCTTCTTCTTTCTCCAATATTCTTGAATCATCTTAGGATAAGAAATGAAACATATGATTCATTTAAATCCCTCAAGTGGGGCCCACTATGGCCGGCCACTTGAGGATTTTTCTTTTCCTTTTTCTTTTTTTTTTGTCCACACTTTTGGAATTTTCATGAAACTAAATTTTTTGAATTCCAATTTTGCCCTTGGTCTTTTCCGATATTTCCACATCCAAAGTTTCATAACCAACTAATATCTTGAAACAAAGTTGGAAAAATAGCCTTGTTCTCAACTCGTCGCAAACAACTTAAAATATTCCGACATACAAAGTACGGGGTGTAACAGTATGTTCGTGCGATGCACCTTATATACGTACATGAATTTATGTATGTTTAAATGGAGTTAGCTGGTTGGTATATCGGATGCGACGGTGGGGTACGTATGGGTGTCCAAGTAGGACACCGATTCACGGCCAGGGCCGGGTCGTGACAAAAGTGGTATCGAACGGTCGGTTCTCGGAATGTCACGCAGGCGTGTCTAGTAGAGTCTTGTTTATTGATGTGTTGGGCCCCACATCTATAAACAGAGGCTACGGGACATCTAGGATGTTATGTTACCTTTTTTTGGAATCTTAGATCGTGCGATAGAGGCTGTCTTGTTAGGATGGTCCTACGACATTGCGTGTCTGACAAGGCTCGAAGAGCAATAGTGTCAGCATTTTGGGAAGTTGTTTCTGACCCTCTCTCTGCAGGTGATTGTAGATTGACAAAGGATGAAGAGGACAGTTTCTGACGAGGGGGATGGGGGTGCTAAGAAAGCCCCCGAAGGGATGTCACTAGGCCGAGTAGGTAGAGCCCTTCAGTGTTATATCTCGCATTTCGCACGTCGGAATATTTTTAAGTTGGTTGCGAAGAATTATGGATAAGGTTATCTCTCGACTTTGTTTTACGACAAATGGTTTAGGATTTTGTTGGAAGGAAGCATTAAGGAAAAATTTGGGACCAAAGGTTAATTTTTTGAAAGTTGGTCATTGCATGAAATTAAAGACTAGGTGGTCATATTATGTAGGTGGGCCATGGACACATGGATTTATCTTATGAGGAATAAAAGATGACTTAGCCTTTATGTTTCATCATTTTTCATCTTTAGGAGAATTCTAGAGAAATTGAGAAAAAGAAAAGAAAAAGAAATAAAAATATGGAGCATGTGCATGGTCATGTGCATATATTTATATATATAAGAGCAAGGCATGAGGAGGAGATAACACTTCACCATTCATTTCTCTAGAAAATTCAAGAAAAGGAAAAAAAAAAGAAGAAGAGGGGAACGGTTTTGAGGGGCTGGCCGAACCAGCCCCATGGATGTGGTTATGGAAAAATTCTTTCTTCAAGTTTTCCTACTAATTAGAAGGTCCTCTACGACGTGGAGCAATCGTTAGAGCAAACAAATCATTTGTTGAGGCTAAAGGAGAGGCTAGCCGAGTGGAAGCAACAAGAAAGAGGTGAGGTTTAATCTTATTTTTCTTATGTTATGGATGGTTCGTACGTGTTGTGAAGTATGGAAATGAATTAAAAACTTGAAAATATGGATGTTGAAGTTGAGCCATGAATGATGAAGTTGGACCGTGGGTGCATGTGGTTGTGTTGTAGTAATGAATTAATGGTAGTTAGCATGTTTGTATATTGTTATAGAGTGTAGAAATGGGATGAAAATCATGGACTTTGGAATGTGATGTGTAGCCGTATATATATAGTGTTGAAACCGTGTATATATGAGATGTGTATGTCAAGAGCGAATTAATTTTATTTAGAGTGTTGGTTGTTGTCGTTGTGTAGATTCTATGTTGATAATGGAAGTGTTATGATCCAAGTTGAAGATTAACTATGTGGGCTGAATTGAGAATTAATGTGGTTTCTTGAATTTATGGAAATAATGTTGTTAAAGTGTGGTTTGGTGGCGTAGTGATGAACTATAAAGAAGAAAATGTGTTATGAATATTTTTAATGAAGTTAGAAGGCTTCGGGTAAGAATGGATGTTGGTTTGGACATCTTGAATTACTTATCGATATTGCTATTATGATTGTTGGCATTGTTGTTGATAGATTGGCCGGGTTGAATTCCCGGATTGTTATTGATTGAAATTGGCTAAGTTGATTTTCGGGGTTGGTGAATATATAGGGGAGGTGCTGCCGAAATTTTTATAGAAAAGGTGATGGCTTGGAAATTGGAATCTTCAATACTTATGGTTAACGTCGGACACCTTATGACATTTTGTAGATCGCGAGAAGCTGAGACGCAAGTTGGATTAGTTTCGAGGGCGGCCAAGGTATGTAAAGCTCACCTTTCTTTCCTTGGCATGTCTTAGTATGAATAGGCTATGATATGCTCCCCGAGGTAACTCTACTCCTACGATCCGAGCATGTCCGTGATTCTTACTTGTTCCTTGACCTCCGTATGCCTAATGTAGTCAAATTATGGTTTCTATGCCTTTGTATGACTAAATAAGAATGTGCTTAAAAGAATATATTCATAAAAGAGTCGGAAACTACGAACGTCCCTAACTTTTGACTAAGGGCTCGGATCGCTCCGAAACGCTCGTGGGAGGTTCCCCTAATGTATAACATCCCCGACATTCATAGGCGGGCCCGGATCGGTTTGGTACTTGCCCGTGGGCCCGCAAGACGTTCCGTTGAATAGTTTTGGTAACTTGTTGATATAACTTAATATGGCTAATAATCTAACTTCCGAATATGATCACTCACTTATATGCTAAGTTTGAAATGAGAAATTGTATGTATATGATTCTGATACGTAAGTATGATGGCTAAAGTTCTATTTGGCAAGTCCTGAGTAGTACTCGAAAGAAACTAGATTTGACTATGACTCTGTGACACGAGCGTTGATCTGTTACTTATTTGGTGAGTTTCAAGGATGAATCGTGTGTATGTGTATGTGGCTTCTGATTACTCCGCTCGTGCCTATTATGACATCATTCACCGGTCCCATTTGCTAGCTGGTACGATAATTCACCGAGGGCGGTACGGTATGCGATTACTCACCGAGTCCCGAAAGGGCCGGGTACGACCGAGTCCCTCTAGGGGGGGGGGGGGGGGGGGGGCCGGGTACGGTATGTGATCTCTCCACCGAGTCCCTCGCGAGAGGGCCGGGTACGATAATTGTTCGATGATCGGATGATATAATGATTTCATAAAGCGAAAATATGACAATATAATGAGTCTGTTCTGATGATGCGATAGTCCGACGATGTGACGATCTGGTGATATGAAAGTCTGATACTATGGTAATCTGATGATCCGATAATATGACGGTTCTGTGCGATGTGATGATTTGATCTATTTTCTATTTATGTAAGACAGAGATGTTTTCGAAAGGAAGGAAGAATAAGCTAAGTCTTCTGACATTCTGATTACTAAGTCTATTTTCTGTATTTCGTATATGATTTCCGAATTAATATAATTGTGATATACTTTGCATGCTGACATATGTATAGATACAGGATAAGCGCTGCACAGGCAAGTTATGACTCCCTGATTCCTATACTTGTTTTGCTGTAGTGGTTCATTCCGGCTATGACTTTGATATTGGATTTTCCTGCTTTATATACTCAGTACATATTCCGTCATCGACCCCCCTTTAACGGGGGCTGCGTTTCATGTCGCGTGTACACCTGTGTGAGCTAAAGATGTTAGCAGAAGATGTTTCAGCGGGATTGGCGAGCTCCACTTGCTCCGGAGCGCTGCCGAGTTAGAGTTGGTTCGTGTTATGATGTCCGAGTCATATTAGAGACTTTGCAGACAGAGTCATGTGCATAAGATGTCCGTTGTAAACGGCTCCATAAGCCGTAGTATTTTACATGTAGATTTACAGATTTTGTACGATTATAAGTTTTGTCTAATTTGTAGAAGGCATAAAGTATGTTTGTTCTTTTAAAATTTTTCGTTATGCAGTTATGATTTGGGTAAGGGCCTATTATGATTACGAGTGTTACGATCCCCCCCCCGGGGGAGGGGATTTTCAAATGCGCTAATTTTCTGAGGGGAACCCCCCGGGCCCCCCCCCTTTTTGGGTTTTTTCCGGTTCCGTCCCCGGCCGGGTTTTTCCCCATCTCCCTAGATCCCCTCCGTTCGATCGGGGATACGGAGGGGGTGGTGGGAAACGGACGGGCGGGATGATGGTGGAAACCTGCCCACTCCCCGGGGGGGAACCCAAAATTTATTATTTTATGATATGAGC
>NW_026724344.1:0-5343 GCF_029784015.1 Lycium ferocissimum
ATAACAAGAAATGATCAAAAAACTCACCTTTGATTAGTAGAAATGGGCTTTGGATGAAAATGCTTCACTTGGAGAAAACCCCTAGCTTCGACTCCCGGGATTTCTGGCTTCCATTAGCCCTATGCAGCATCCTTGCACTTGATTCTACTAGTTTTGGCATTTGATCTTTGATTTCCTTGAATTTATGTTAGTGAAATGCGTGAACCTTCTAGAGGTCTTGAGAGAAGTGGAGAAGTTGGAAAAAAAGAGAAATTAGAAGTGGGAACATATATTTATACTTGGAAAATACTCGGCCCGGGGAGTTATATGGACCCTTATACGGTTCATATAATATTATACGGGACCGTATAAGTGATCGTATTTCACCATCAAAATTCCTTTTTATGTAAGGTTATACGGACCCCTTATACAGGAATAGTATAAGTGGTCGTATAACTCATTTTTTACGGGAAGTTAATCTCGTCGATTCGTTTGATCTCCGATCTTATGGAACCTTCTTAGCACTTGTTTAACACTTCATTAACCATCTAAGGAGCATTATAACTTTGCCTCAAGACATTAATAAATCAACATTAGCTCGGTACTTTGCAAACCCTTTTGAAAACACGGCTCATACTTTACATTCTTCAATGAACTTTCTTCTCTTGCCTCGAATGTCTTTGGAATCTTAATTAGAATCGTTAAGTACATATACTTGTAGGGACATCATATACATCTTACTCTGCGTTAGTCTATCTACCACATGACGACATGAAATTTTCCAAGGTGTAACAGGAAATGACCCAAAATGACCAAAAGGGGTCCTTTCACCGACCTGGGGTCGCGCCGCCTAGCTAGCGCATCGCGCACTATAGTGCGCGCGCCTCTACTTCATCGGCCTAACTTGTAACATCCATAACTCTCTACTCTGATGTGATATCGATGAGCGGTTTGTTGTGTTGGAAATTAGACTTCATGAACTTCAATTTAGGCTTTTACTTTACTCCAAAACTCTCATATACCAAAAGATATACTTCTCTAAAGTTGACCCAAAATTTCGGCCAAATTTTTTTTTAAATTTTTGACAAACTTATTTTTCTTCGATTTGCTTGGTCGAACCTTTAGACACTTGCCTAACACTTTTTAAGAGTATTGCTTAACCTTATAAGAGTTCCATGACCCTCCAAGCTTACGTTAGTTTGTTCACAAAGCAGACGACGCGAAAATTTTTGAGGTGTAACATTCCTCCTAGAATGTTAATCTCTCGAATCTATGAAATTTCACCATGGTTTCCCTTGTAACTACACTACTACCAACCTGTCACACAACAAACCCAACCATACAATGCCGCACAGGGTCACAACAATCAATAACAAAAATGGCCTCACACGGCCAGCAATTACAAGAAATGGAACAATACGTACCTGAAGACTGTGATGTTTTAGTCCGGTCCTCTTTTTTTCAAAACAAATGCGGATATGAGAATCTCTTGTCTTTTCAAATTCCTAAGTTATTTTACGTATATTCACATTTCTTCATAATACTTTTACTGAGGTTACATCTCTAGTTCTCAATCCCTGAATCTTGAACTTGGTGACTAGAACACACTTGCTGGTTATCCCAACTTTCTTATGGTTATAGTATCCATACCGATCATTCCTTCATTTCTCAACGACATTTCCATATGTTTTCCTCGGTCTTTTAGGCTTTTGTTTATTTATTAGCGAACTATGAACTCTGTAATATGTCCTTTTCTTCTTCGATTCACCAAGGTTATGATACATCTTTATTGCCTCTGAATAGATCATCTGCCTTCGTTACATTTGATATAGATTCGACCTTGATATCTTATGGATTCACTTTACTACGATACTCTTTCCTGACTACCCTCTCAAACTTCGATTTTTTAAAGATATGCCATATCTAGAATACTATATCTTGATTCAAGTTTTTCAACTTGTGTCATTTTATTTTCCATTTCTATCCTCAACTACGTTACGCTTCACCATGTGAAGCTCTATAAAAATCTTGACAAGCTTGTCATATACTTGTATCATCTCTGTGATGCATGATTCTATATCGTTCTGCTGTCTCCCAGAATGAGCGTATCTGTCTTGGTGCTAAATTTATCCTTATTCTCCTTAGTATAACCAAGCCATTTTATGCGAAGTTACTCGTCGTTATCCTTCTCCATTCCACTACCAGCCTTTAATTCCCTATATAAATCTATCTGGTTCCACCTTACTTGCAACGTGACTTTAATTTCCTTTACCTCCTGGATCTTCTGTACCTAAGATTCTCGTATTATCTATAAGCTTTTTCTTCCAAGTTGTCGCACCCAATCCTTCTTTGTTTCTCTATTACTGGACCTTTCGTAGCATCTTTGTCTTAGAACTTCGGGTAAGATTTTCCTTGGACTCTTATCTCCCAACCTTATCCTTTTGAGGTGGTTCCCGATTCCTCTTTGTTACTATCTTTCCAGCTTCTAACAAGCATACTTCTAATTCAATACTTGTTTCTCTCATCTTCCCCTCTTAGGGTGTTAGCCCATTATTCTATATTTAACATCCCATTAGTTCTCCTTTTCCCTTGCAAGTGCATGCTCACAGCGAATCTGCAGCAAATCTTAGTTGTGACTATTTATCGTCTAGATTTATCTAGTCAGTTGCACATATTTGTAACGAGTCACATATATTCGTAGATGTACTGATCCTGGATGGTCCTAAGCTTTCATCAAAAGGATCTTTATAATTTCTTTACTGTTCTTTCAAAATCACCTTTCTCCTATTATTCGCTTTCCCATTTCATCATAGCGATGGTATCTAGCGTCAATTTTATTCTCAAAATCCGCCCTAACTGTTAATGTTCCTCCTTTTCTTCGCTACATAAACACTCGGTCTTTAGATAAGCCTCTTTTGAACTACAAATTCATCTCCTTAATGAAGGGTACATCTTATATCAACTCGCGACTTCTAACTCATTCATCTACTATCATATAACTAATTCCCTCAAAGCATCGTTCACATCCTTCATTAGCTATTCAGCCTTATATTACTAACCCAATAATCTTGTGACAAGAGGACTCCTGAAAAAGAATCTTTATGTACCTTAGTCCTAACTTTGTCTTATATCCATATATCCTTATACTCGTACCTCTGTACAACATCCTTGCCAATATATTATACGATAAAAAAGGCTCTTGT
This sequence comes from Lycium ferocissimum, assembly GCF_029784015.1. Lineage (NCBI taxonomy): Eukaryota > Viridiplantae > Streptophyta > Magnoliopsida > Solanales > Solanaceae > Lycium > Lycium ferocissimum. The sequence continues at coordinate 3,183 of NW_026724344.1, forward strand.
TGATATCTGGCTCTTTTAGTAACGTACATCGTTCTCTTAGCTCTTCTACCCCCTTGTACTCATAAATCATTAGCATATTTATACTCAAGGGTCATATTTTATACATATACTTATCCCTTCCATTTCTTGCTTCGAGAAAAAGTTACAACCCCTATCTAATCATACTGACATCTCATTAATGAAACACTTTGAAAGGTTAATTGATTCATGTTTCGCCCAATCCGACCAGCAATATAAGGAGTAATATATAGCAACGTGGAACTCAGATCAATCAATGCATACTCATTATGAGAAAATACTGGCAATATACCTGTAACAACATCGGGTGAAGACTTAAGATCCTGTCGCCTAGCTAATGCATAGGTATGATGCTGAGGACCACTCGATCTGGACGCTCTTCCTCGATCTCTACCACGTATCCATAAGCAATCACGCCTGATATGGCCTGGCCAAGCACAGGCATAACAAATATTTAACCTTAATCGGTACCGTCCCCCAATGCAACTTACCTGGCAGGTACATCGGGGTACAATTGGTCTTATCGAGGCGGAACCAATCCTAATCTTGGAGCCCGGAAACTGCGGAACTCTGGGCGGCGGAGAATAAGAGGGTTTATCAAACCTAGGTCCAGAAAACTGTGGAGGCGCACTAGTTGCTGAATGAGCTGAGTGTTTAGAGAATTGCTACCTTGTGCCACCTCTGAACTCACTATCAAACCCTAAAGCCGACCTCTCTTCCCTGCGACCCCTATCACGCAAAGGCCTACGCCTGCAGCTAAGCACGAGCGACTACTAGCCGGGTCGGACAAAAAGAATGGCTTTGTCTCATCTCTTGACCGGTGGCATCTGGTGGAGGAACTGGGGATATCGGAGCTGGAGCTGAGGCCCTTTCATGCTCCTCTGAGTCGGGTGGATGATGAGAGGTCCAAGATGGAACCTCATTCTGAGACTCACCCTCCTCTATATCTACCAGCGGCTCTCGCTCAGTCCTCCCTCCATGTTACACCTTGAAAAATTTCGCGTTATCGAGGGCGCGGAGCGGCTTAGTATGAGCTCGGGGGAGCGAGAGTTACACAAGGATTATGGATGAAGATTATGTTATACGAAGCATAAGAACATATATATGACATTTGGAGAGTGTATGGAGTAAATCGGTTAACATGATCACTCGATGATAGCCCTCGAAACCATGAGTTAAGGTGGGGCCACATGTCGGAATTTTTGTAAGATATATTATAAGTGATACAAGTAGTACATGGAAAGTTGAGCAAGTCCTAAGAAGGACTCATAAGCCAAATATGGACATAAGCCCTCCAAAAGGATGATTTAAGGAAATGTTTTCGGATGAGTTGACTGGGAGGGGAAAAAACGGCATTATAAGTTTGGAATTTGGAAAACCACCAAGAATAAAAGTTGTAGATAATTGAAAGATATTTCCAACCATGGGTCGTGGGCCCTCGCGATGTCGAGAATCAAGAGTTATGGCCATTTTAAGGCAAGACCTACTGTGCCAAATGGCTCAGCGGGCCCCATGTGAGAAGGTCGGTGAAACCGACCTAGGAGGTATAAATACCCCATCAACCCCGTTTTCAGCATAAAAGGGTCCTATAAAATTCTCTACACCTCCCCCAAGCATTATAGTCCGATAAATCGAATTTGACAAGATTACGCCAAACTAGTCGTGAAAGGTGATTGTTCTTGCTTGTACTTAAGCTTGGTGTTGGAAAAGGTTGATGTGGCTGAGTTTTTTTCAAGTATAAGGTATGTTATTTATCCCATCTTTTATGTTGAGTTTATTTGAAGGTCTAGCAAGCCTTAAAAATGAAACTAGTTATGGAGAAAAAGGTCATAGAGTGTTGTATTGTAGTTGTTGTGTTTATAAATTTTGTTTTGAACGTGTTGTGGCCGTACGTATGGACTGATTTATGCATACAAAAATGGTATCTAACATTTTTGGCGTGTTGATGAGATTATACTCCTTTATTAGGATGAAAGAAAGTGCATATTGTTCTTGTGTATGTTGAAAAACGTCGTGTGGGATGTTTATGGAATATGTTGGTATGAATAATAGTGTTGTTGATGTTGGTATTATTGTTGTTGTTGATTGGTTGTTGAATTGTAATTTTGGGGTAGGCATATAAACAAGGGGGATCGCCCCTTTT
>NW_026724345.1:0-5118 GCF_029784015.1 Lycium ferocissimum
CTTGATGTATATTCTTATTATTGGGGTAACCTTCCGGTTATGTTTTTTGCTATTTTTAAGTGCGGATAGACGGGGTATGGCTATGTCGAGTATATGTATAGTATATGTTTGGGGCGGTTCCGAGGCCCCTTGGGCCCATATATGTATAGGAATATGGCTTTGTGGCCTTTTTTATTTTCTCGGGTAAATTTTGGAGTCGAAAAAAAGAAAACTCCCCAAATTTTATTAAATATCAGTTACTTTTTTTTTTTGGAACTTTGGATACGGGCCCCGGCGGGCGCTATCCACTGGGGGTTTTACAAAAATACCTCTTGTTCTTTTCCCGATCAAAAAACGGTTTGATAAAAACCGAAATCGCCCCGGATACGGATTTGTCGTTCCCGGCGCCCCCAAACGGACGTGATCGTCGCCGCCCGCCCAGGTCGTGGATAGTCCCGGGTCGCGACTCCCCCCGGATTTTCAAAAATTTACGTCGTTCGTTAAAGGTTGTTCCACTTGTCCCGCCCCGATTTTAGTTGTAAGAAACGTGGGAATATGATTCTCTGACCCGTGCTTGATTCGAAACCCCCCCGGACGTCCTTTGACCTTCGATCCCAGAAGTTGGGTTCCCCGTTTTCCCATTTAAGCCCCCCAAAACACCCTAAAGGGGGACGTCGAAGAAGGAGTTGGAGAATGAAGGCCAACGGGTTTTGATCAACCCCAAAAATGTTTTGGGAAAGAAAAACCCGGTTTGGCCCGTGGGGGCGGGAACATTCGAGGACGTGTTAAAAGGGGGAGAATGTTATACCTCGCTTTTTATGCTTTTGGGAAAAATTTGGGAAATGATTGGAAGGTGGGAATTTAAAGGTTCTAATTGGATTCTACTTAGTGTGCATGGAATGTTTGGAAATTTTGCGTGGAAATTTTGGGAAAAGACAAAGGGAAAAATTTGGGAATTTCGGAAAGTGGATTCATGAATTATCAAAAATGGGGATAAATAAAACAAATTGGGTTTGGGAAAATTGGCAAGAAAAATTTAAAAAAAAATACCCCAATCCATGAAGGTGCCGGGGTTTGGGAAAAATTAAATCCATCCGGAGGTCAGTGATCAACTTAATTATATGGGCCCAAGGTTCATTAATTTTCTGAGAATTCAAGACGGGCGAAGGAGAAACAAGAAAAACCAAGAATAAACTAGGCCATTGGGCCAAGGGGTGGGAGAAGAGGACCAAGAAATCTTGCTTCTAAAATTTTTTCGTGGTATTATACTAATTCAAGGCCCCTTTTAACTTGGGCAATTGGTTTGGAAGAATAAGCTTTGGGTTTTCCCTCAATTCCACTTGAGGCAAGTAAAGAAGTTGGTGGGAAAAAGGTAAGAATTCATTTTTTCTAGTTATGTTATGAAGGTTTGTTTGGTTGTGTATGTGTAAAGAGTGAAATCATAATAATAGGAAGTTTGCAGGGTGGAAGGCTGGGTGAATGTGGGCCCTATGTTGGGATGATGTTGAATTTTGTGTTGTATTTTAGTCGTGGTTATTGGGGGTTTTGTATTAGAAATGAAAGTTGAATAAAATGGGATGGAGTTGGAATTTTGCATCTTGGCCGGGTGTAGGGCAATGAAATAGTAATGGATTTTTTTTGATTAACATGCTAATGGTGTGGTTATGATCTTAAATGTAAATGAAGTATTTTGGTGTAAGTTTGCATTGAAAGGGAAATGTGGAACTTATGTCGTTTTTTTTGATTTTATGACATTATAAATAAGATGTTAAGGTGCAATTTGATGATTGTTTATGAAATTGGAAGCAATAACATGTTATGAATATGTTTGTCGTAGAAGGAAGTTTTGGTTGAATTTGATTCGGTGGAAATTTTGTATTTTTTGGAATGATATGAAAAACCATAAGTAACCCTTAAATGATTTTGGGTTGATGTTGGTGAGTAAATGAGTATGAAAGCCTCCACGTTAGATTGAAAATGCGAAATTATTTCAAGTTGTCTTTTGTGCAAAAAGATGACTATTTAGTTAGCATGAAATTTTATAAAATTTGATGTTGTTGTTGGGTTTTTGTTGATTTTTTTTGGGAGTTTAATTCTCGGGGTGTCATATTTATAGGGGGGATTCGAAATTTCGACGGGGAAATACTAAACCAAAGTTGGAATTTTCAAGCCTCTGAATAATCGGTAAAGGTGACCATTTGCGTTTGACGAAACGGGATTTGAGTTTAAACGGCGCAAGTCATCCCTAAAAGGGATGTAAACTTACCCATTCCTTATTTGGCACGTCCCAGACCTATTAGGCCGAAAAAACCCTCGGGGGTAATTCCGCTCCTAGAAATTGAGTTTGATTTTAAGTCTTTTCCACAAAGAACCATAATGCTTGCTTTTGAATATAAGAGTGCCTAAACCTTCATTTTTTGAAATGATTTTGAATCGCTTTGAAACCTTTTAGACAACTTCACGAGCCCAAAAGTTTATGATTTCCGTCCGCCACCTCAACGCCGAGGGGGACCCATATTTTGATTTTCCCCCTTTTTTATTTACGTTTGTCTTCGAGCGGCTTTCGAATGTTTTGACTACTAAACAAAAATCATTTTAAATATTCCATCAAGCCCTATGAAATGCTTTGATATGTACTTCATGTGTTGTCCCCACAAATCCCCCTGATGTAAAAAAGGGACGTCTTGACTCGGTCCCCTTCCTTGGTTTGATTTGTTATCGATAGCCTCTGAGTCTCGGGAAAAATATATGTTATTTTTATTGCATTAGTTTCTCCTACTCCCTCGTGGATGCCTCAAAGTTTCCCCGGCCCCACCGGGGTATGTTCTCAAGCGTATTTCCGCATTTTCGCCGCGCCCGGGGGAGGGGGGGGTATATACGTCGGGGTTACGGGGTATGTTGTGCCGTACGTTTGTTTGATATGATCGATATGGCCTTTGGTATGTATGATTTGTTTTTTGGGGATATTCCCACTCGAAGTATGATGTGTTTGGGCCCGGGGGCGGGGGGCCTCTTCGTTCCCAGGGGTCCCTAGCGGGGCCGACTTTTGCATATGTTTTTCGTCTTACTTATGTTTTCGTCGCATTTTGATTATCATGCCTTTGTTCATTTTTGCACATTTCTTCGATTTTAGCTTTGTTCATTACGTCTCGCTTTACATATTCGGACATTTTTTCGACCCCCTTTTCGGGCCGTTTCGTCACGCGGGGGACGGACGGCGTCCGTTCGCCAGGTTGTCCCGGTTGCGTTCCGTGGGGGCCCTAATTTGGTATAGACTTTTCTATTTCATATGTACGTATTTATTGGGGGGCGACGGGGCCCGGGTCAGGATTACGTTTGGGTTCGGAGGTCGTGACAGGGGGTGGGTTGTATATGTTTCGTGAGATTGCGTACGTTTAAATTTATCAGGGACGGCCCCGGCCTTCGGCGGATCCCCTTGTCCTTTTAAAATTTTTATTTCCTTTTGTAATATTTTGCTAATTTAGGTTAAGGTACGTAGAGTGTCCAACTAGGGCACGTGTCGCGGCTCGAGTTGGGCGTGACAATATGAAACTCTATCATCAATCATCGCTCCTATCACTAACACATACGGTCCACAATGGGACCGGAAAGATGGTCGCCCCCCCTCGGCGCCATCGCCTCATACCCCGAAGATTTCATATCTCGAAATCACATCCGCGTCAAAATATCCGGGGGTCATTCACTACCCGGGGCAAATATCCCTTTTTGTATCTCCAAATGAATCCGGTAAAGTCCCGGGCAATGTCGGGGCGGTCAAAATATCCGGGGGCAATATCCTATCCTACCGCGGTCAAAAGTCCCGGGGGCAATATCGCATTCACTCCCGGGAAAATAACACGGACGATAACATCCCGGGACTAAAAAGGGTGCAAAAACATAATGCACGAGCAGAAACGTGGAAATCACATAATGCAAAAAAAAATTTAAAAAACCCAATAGGACAATCAAAAAAAAGTTAGTTCAAAATCGAAACAATAGTCAAAACGATTTTCTTGGGAAAATCACTCGGAACATATCAAATCGAACTTCGAAAAATCATAGGTACATATCGGAATCATAAGTATACGAAACGTCATTTCGGACTCAACGATAAATACATAATCATATAATCATATTCGGGGTCAAAAAGGTAGTCATATTAAGTTCTTTCGAAAATAGGTCGTTAAAACCATCATAGAAAGGTCGAACGGACACGGACGAGCGTCGACCCAATCGGGCCCGCCTATGAAAATCAAAGTCATCACTCGTCATGAAATCATTTGCGAAGATATCAAAGCGATCCGAGCCCTTTCTTTGAAAGTTACGGCGTTCGTAGTTTCGCATTCGTTAGGAGCAAAATTTTTTGAAAACCAACTTTTTTGCAATTTTAGAAATTTGGTCATACAAAAGGCATAAGGATCATAATTCGACTACAATAAGAAATAGTGTAAACGGACTTATTTGAAAGTCCGGGACAAAAGTTATATCAAACATCTTTCGGCATCACCCGGAAACATATCAAACGTCATAAATATTGTCACGACTCCCCCATAGGCGCGACGGGTCACTATTTGGACACCACAAACGACACGCATATCAAATCGTCATATTCTAGCTTAACTCGATTTCATACTCATCATTTTAAACGAAGTGCAAACAACATTGTCTTAAGCGGTCGCACGTACCAAAATATCATATCAAAGTCAAAAGAGGCGCGGAATGCACATCGCCGGATATAAGCACATATACAAACATACAGCCGTTAGGCCGCACCCAAATCCGATAGGTTGGCGGAATATACATCACCGATACATACACGTATACGCACAAAAGGGCCGCTTAGGCCATAGTAGCGAACGGGACCGCAAAGACACAAATCGTAACCAAACGAACACCACATGACCCCATGACCCACATATATGACTACAGCCTCTACAAATCAAAACAACATATGACGGGACAGTGGCCCCGCCGTACCCCAAATAATCGAATATGCAAAAGCGTATACATCACAAAAGATATGTACCAATAGCGGCTCCGATCGAAGGCACTCGTAATAGCGAAATGACTGCGGCCTACACCGGCATCTCGAACCTCGCCGTGGGCATGAAACGCACTCGAAGAAGGGGTCAAATTTCG